>NC_058417.1:31480876-31666564 GCF_002201575.2 Neomonachus schauinslandi | reverse complement strand
CCCCCCCCCCCCCCCCTCCCCCCCCCCCCCCCCCCCCCCCCCCCCCCGGCTCCGCTGCCTCTTGTCTCCATCCCTTTGTGACGCCAGTGGCTCAGGCGGAGCCCTAGCATGGGACTCACAAAGGCAGGTGCAAACCACAAGCGCTTCAGTGCCCTGGGCGCTTCAGGCTGGCTTGGGCTCCGGTCCTGCTGCTCCAACCCCAAGGGCCCCTGAAAGCGAGCCCTGACACCTCCATCCTTCACCATGGCCAGCCAGTTATGCCTCCCCGCCGCCCCTCACCTCGCATCCTTGAAACCCTTGAAGCCGCACTTGGGAGATGTCCAAGTGGGCATCTGCGTGGCGATCCAACGCAGCGACGGGCGAATCCATCTTGCTGTGGTCACAGAGATCAAAAGAGAAAACTCTTGGGTCACGGTAGAGTGGGTCGAAAAAGGAGTCAAAAAGGGCAAGAAGGTTGATCTAGAGACCATATTCCTGCTGAATCCCGCGCTGGCCTCTGCGGAACACCCCACACAGTCCTCCTTGCTGCCCTTGTCTCTGGCGCCCTCTTCGGCCATTGGGGACCAGTGCACCGCCACGCGGTGGATTGCGGCTATCCCCCAGAAAAACGAAACGCCCTCAGGGGACAGCCTGGCTCTGAGAGTCCCCAGCAATCCTTGCCTGATGAAGCGGAAAAAGTCTCCCTGCCTACGGGAAATTGAGAAACTGCAAAAGCAGCGGGAGAAGCGCAGGCGGCTGCAGCTGGAGATCCGAGCCCAGCGCACCCTCAACGTCAACGCGGGAAACCCCAACTACGAGATCATGCGCATGATCGAAGAGTACCGCAGGCACCTGGACTGCAGCAAGGTGTCCAGCCTGGAGCCCCGGGAAGACCACCGGATCTGCGTCTGCGTGAGGAAGCGTCCTCTCAACCAGCGAGAGACCACCATGAAGGATCTGGACATCATCACCATCCCCTCGGACAACGTGGTCATGGTGCATGAGTCCAAGCAAAAGGTAGACCTCACTCGCTACCTGGAGAACCAGACCTTCTGCTTCGACCATGCCTTCGATGACACCGCCTCCAATGAGTTAGTGTACCAGTTCACTGCCCAGCCGCTGGTGGAGTCCATCTTCCACAAGGGCATGGCCACCTGCTTTGCCTATGGGCAGACAGGCAGTGGGAAAACGCACACTATGGGCGGAGCCTTTTCAGGAAGGGACCAAGATTGTTCTAAAGGCATTTATGCCCTGGTGGCGCAGGATGTCTTCCTCCTGCTCAAAACCACAGCTTATGAGAAGCTGGACCTCAAAGTCTATGGGACATTTTTTGAGATTTACGGGGGCAAGGTGTATGATTTGTTGAACTGGAAGAAGAAGCTGCAAGTCCTTGAGGATGGCAATCAGCAAATCCAGGTGGTCGGACTGCAGGAGCAGGAGGTGTGTAGTATGGAGGATGTGCTGAACCTCGTGGAACTAGGAAACAGCTGTCGGACTTCTGGACAGACATCAGTCAATGCCCACTCTTCCAGGAGCCACGCCGTGTTCCAGATCATCCTAAAGTCAGGAGGGAAACTGCATGGCAAGTTCTCCCTCGTTGACTTAGCTGGGAACGAAAGGGGAGCAGATACTGCCAAAGCCAACCGGAAAAGGCAGCTAGAAGGGGCGGAGATAAATAAAAGTCTACTCGCGCTCAAAGAATGCATCCGGGCTTTGGGTCAGAACAAGTCTCATACCCCATTCAGAGCCAGCAAACTGACGCAGGTGCTCCGGGACTCCTTTATTGGCCAGAATTCCTCCACTTGTATGATTGCTACGATTTCTCCAGGGATGGCCTCTTGTGAAAACACCCTCAACACTTTAAGATATGCAAATAGAGTGAAAGAACTGACTCTGGATTTAAGGCCCCACCATTGTTGTCTCTATCCGGTTGGACCTGAGGTGCCAAGGATGTTGGAAAATCACATTAGAGATTCAAAAACATCCCTTCAGAGGGATGGATTCATTAAAATACCTTGTTTACAGACTGAGGAGGAAGAACAGGCTAAAGACATTGAAACATTCTCCACTCCATTAGCGGAGGATACAAGGACTTCATGGAAGGAATCAAGCCAATGGCCACGGAACAACTTTCAGGAGACAGCTGGTGGGGTAAACTATGATGTTGATTTCTGCATTGCCCAGTTATTGTCCATTTTGGATCAGAAAATAGGTATCCTGACTGAGATTCAAAAGAAACTGAAATTATTCCGAGCTGACCTCCAAAAGAAGACCAAGTGTGGTGGAGCCAATGGCAAGAGGTCAGATCTGAAATGATGGATACACTGCTGTGGCCCTTACCTTCTTATAAAAGAAAATGTCCAAATTATCTAGATATAAAGATCTTCCTGGAAAGCTTAAAACATCTTAAAATATGCTTGTCAGAAATGTCCTCTTTCTTCTTCCTCTGTATTTCTGTAGTTTGTTTTCATTTTGTAGGACATTGGTACTCAACTGGGAACCACTTGCCTCCCAGGGACATTTGACAATGTCTGGAAACATTTTCCATTGTCAAAACTGAGTTTGAGGGGGACGGTTATACTGGCATCCATTGGGTAGAAGGCCAGAGGTGCTATGAAACATCGTATGATGTACCAGACAGACTCCCACAACAAGTAACTATCCGGCTGAATATCTCAATAGTACCAAGGCTGAGAAGCCCCGCTGTAGAAAGAGCCTAGTTGTGATGAAGCCAGACACCCCAAATCTGTGATTGGGAAGGCACTGCATTGCAGATTAAAGGGACCAAAATCAGAACACACCACCGGGGACACAATGGCGTAAATCTAATGATACCCACTCTTTCTGTTGCGTGGATGTGTAGATTCAAATGGTTTCTGAGTTCTAGTCATAATGGGGCGGGGGGAAGGGAGGGATTTTCTTTCAGGGACTCTGTGTGAGAACCTAGAGTTGAGAGAGATTTTTATTTTTAATCTTTGAGTTGGAATTGTCAAAGTACTATGCTTCCGGGGAGTGATAGAGTGTGTGTCTCTGTGTATGTGTGTGTGTTGCCTAAGCATTGGCTTTGTTGACTATGGTGTCTTGAAGCTTTTTTCCTCTCACTTTCTTGCCAAATTTTTTGCTTACATAACTCAAATAAAAAGCTTTCTTCCATCAAATTAAGGTAAGGAGCCAGTCAGCAAAGTAGTAGAAAGGTTCTGGCTTGCCAACAGGTCACATTCCATAAAGGCCTCACAAGGAATGTGGGAGATATCAATGCCTTAAATCAATTGACTAAGGAGAAAGAATTCCTGATTCAGAGATCACAAAGTCCATCGTTTTGGGGAAAAAAAAAAGGAGATAGAAGCTAATATAATTTGCAAATATAAATATAATAAATACTCTAATACACATCTACCTTAAGCAAACATACTGATAAAATGCTATAATGAAACAAGGATCTTCTGCTTCCAAGTCCACCAGTTCCAAACTCCTTTTTTAAGGAATAAAATGGAATGATTTGCAAAGAAAGTACATGGCAGACTGGGGAATATTGGGGACACAGAAAATGAGTGTCCAAATTCTGTTACTATCTTTGGCAGACATCACCTATTGTTCTCAAAATTTTTCCTTTAAGTTGCAAAGACCTCACTGGCACTAAGGAAAACTGACACGTAACTATTAGAGAGTAGAATAGTAATGTCCTAGCAAACAGCTATCAGTATAAAACAATTAGGATCATCAGGAACACCTGGTCTTTAGTAACTAGGCAAGATTATGGCCTCTGAATATTTTCCCCCTCTGCTGCTTTATTTGTGCTCATGAAGTTATATACTATTTTTAAACCAATTGAAACTTTGGAGATCTGTCTTCCCTTAGGACTAGATGATCTCTCCTTCAAAATGAGATGTTTTTAATCTAAATTATTTTTGTATGCAAAGAAAAATTATGGAGTTAATCTTGCCTGGGTCCCATTTCCAGTTCTATTATAGTAAATATCTGTAATTTTTGGCAAGTATGTTTGTCCCACTGAACTGCTTTCTTTTATATGAACCAAGGTAATTATAGCACCTGCTTCCAAAGATTGGAGGGTGGTTTTACTGTCTGCCTCCCTCTCCCCATCTTTTATGCCAATGACTAGTGCCTGTTATTGTTCTTGTTATTGTCATTGTCCTTGTTGTTCTACACCACCCTTATCGCCTCCCTACTCCCCCACCACACAATTTTGGGTAGCCTACTAGGAGTTTCGACATTCTGATACCAATAACATCCATTTTTTTTTTTGTATTTTATTTTTTAATGACATGCAACATACAGTGGAGTACATGAATCTTATCCATATAGCTCCATGAATGTTAACAAAGTGAATACACCTGTATAACCACCACATAGAGCAAGATCTAGAACATAATGTCCCAGAAATCTCATTCTTGCTTCATTTCACTCACTATACCCGGCATCAAAGGTAAGGACTACTCTGACTAAAATCATCAAAGATACGTTTGCCTCTTTTTCAGATTTATGGGATCATACATTAGAAACGCATGCATCTCTTCTTTCTTTCAATCAAAATTATCTATGACCTGTCCTTTTTACATTGTTCTATAGTGTTTCGCTGCATACATAGCTCATAATTTATAAGTTTTACTCCTGATGGAAAACTGAGTTGTTTCTGTTTTAAATAATTACTAATGATGCTATGAACATTCTTAGGCATGTCATTTGGTGCACATGTATATGTTAAGTATGTCTCAGAATGTAATTCCTGGATCCATAGTAATTGTATATTCAGCATAATAGGTCATACTAAGGAGTTTTCTGAAGAACTTGGATCAATTTTACACAACCATCATCATTTTACAAGAATTAGGGGTCCTCCATATGTTTGCCTACACTTAGTATTGTTATTTTGTAAAATTCTAATTTTATACCTTCTCATGTGTATGGAAACATACCTCATTATGGTTTTTTCCCCTGATAATTAAAATTGAAGATCATTATATAGGCTTACTGGCTATTTAGCCATTCTCTCTTATGCAATATATGCATTCTGTATGTAAGTAGTTCTTTAGATAGATGTATTGCAAATATCTTCTACCAGTCTGTGGAATGCCTGTTCACTCTCTTAATGACATCTTTAATGATCAGAAGCTTATAGATTTAGTGAAGTTCAATTTACCAATTTTTAAAATTTAATGGTTAAGTCTCTATCTACCCCAGATCATGAAGGTATTTTCTTTTGTCATCTTCTAAAAACGATTGTTTGGGCTCTGATTGGAGCCAGCACATGCTCATCTGTATGCCTCCAGGTCAGCGGCAGAAGGAGCTGGTTAAGGGACCAGAGCCAAGTGAGACTCAATCCGCAGGGTATATGACTTCTTTGAGTCTGCAAGTGGACCATGTTTGGCAAATCTGCCATTAAGACGTGGTCCTGCCTTCTCCAAGCAGCTCTCCTCAGTCTTAGGCTTCGCCGAAATTTCACAACCTCCCACCTGGATCCCCAAGCTCCTAAAAAGTGATTTTTGTCTGAGGATGGCCACATCATTGTTTATTGATGAGGACAGGAGCTGGGGACTTCCTATTGTACCACCTGCTCACCCTACGAGTCTTATCTCACCCAGAGTTCTCTTCATGGGAAGATTTTACTGATTCTGCTTATATAGTGGATATAAGATGATTTAGATTTAGTATTTTTTTCTTATACAGTTTTAATAAGTTGTATTAATTTATTATCATAGAACTATAGTATGGTCATTATCTTTAATGGTCATATTATTGGTTCCTAAGTTTTCATTCCTGATATTGTACCTTTCTTTTTCTTAATCAGACTTGTAATATGTTTATAAATTATATTAGTCTTGTCAAAGAAACAACTCCTGGCCATTTATTTTCTCTATCATATATTTCTTGCCATTTCATTAATTCCACTTTTCCTCCTCTGTATAATTTCCACTTTTTTTCAACTTTTTGAGCTCAATACTTAGATCATGAATTTGTCAGCTTTTTTAGGCTTTTAATATTATAAATTTTCTCCTACACACTGATTCATCTACATAGAGTCAGGGCATATCACATTGATCCATAGTTCTGATTTACCCTCAAATTTAGAGTATAGCATGTACGACATCTTCGCTGAAACTACCCCCTTTGTGGAAACTTGCCTTTCCAAAACTGTGAGCTTACTAAATTATTTGCTAAATCAAAAACTTAAGAAGTCACTTTTCAACTGCTGTTTTTTTCCCTTTTGAATATTGTTCTACGCACTCACAGCTGTTGATTCAGCAAATAGCTGAGGAGAATTTGCACACAGAAGGTATGTCTCATTCCTCTACAGTCCCCTTTTCTCCAAAATCATTCCTGTTGGCTTGGAGGCCTGAACTTCAATCTTGGATTCCTATGAGACTGGGTCCCTATGAAGCTGCAGCAATATTTACTTGGCTACTGCTCATTTGGGCTTACTGTTTACATTCGAGAATCAGCGAATGCCTCAAGGGGAAAAGGCAGTGACAGAGAATGTAATGACCATCTTAATGTAGTTCTCTTTTCTCTGTGATTTTTTTTTAATAGCTTTGACTTTTAGTATATTCACAAGTTGTGCATCCATCACCACAATCAAATTAAAAACATATTATCACCCCCAAAGGACAGCCTGCACCCCTCATGCATCATCCCTTAATTCCCCTACCCCTAGCCCTGATCAATCACTAATCTACTTTGTATCCCTACAGCTCTCTGCAATTTGATTCCTTAAGTCCTGACTGCCTTGTTGTTTGATGCCTTCCTAAACTGCTCTATTTTGATATTTTACTCAACTTTATTGTGCCCTTGGTAAGATAGCTTGTATCTATTTTGATGACACTATATTTGTTGACATAAATAATTATGCATTTTATACCTGACTTTGTAGACAAACTACACATCAGTAGTATTTCTTATAATAAGTTCTAATCAGTCTCAACCTCATGAAGATTTTCATTCTGGGCGCCTGGGTGGCTCAGTTGGTTAAGCGACTGCCTTTGGCTCAGGTCATGATCCTGGAGTCCCGGGATCGAGTCCCACATCGGGCTCCCTGCTAGGCAGGGAGTCTGCTTCTCCCTCTGACCCTCTCATGCTCTATCTCATTCTCTCTCTCAAATAAATAAATAAAATCTTTAAAAAAAAAAAAAGATTTTCATTCTATGTTGAAACCTAGCAAGTAAGGGAGAGCAGCATATCAACATAGGTAACTAATGGTACCCATTGTTGGAAACTGGATACAGGACAATGTTGAATGCATCATTTGCCACCTAGAGAGATATATGTTAATTATTACTGGGCTTTTGTCTAGTTTTTGCTTATTTGTTGTAGGTTTGGAAATGGAGGAAAAAATGGAAGAAAGTCCTGAGTGCAATTCACTTACAGAGCTTAACCCTCCTTAGGAAGAGCTGTGTACACAAACCTATTTATGTATGTGTGTATATACACAGAGAGCTTTACATACATAGTTACATAATTTTCCCATGGATTGTTAACATTTCACATCTGTAGAACACAACTTAAAAGCTCTCTGTTAGTAAAACATTGTTCTCTCACTAACTAGTCTTAGTGTGGTTGTTTCTGTTGAGTTGCCATTCATACTTAACAAGTGGCCATTATTGTTTCCACCAATGTTAATGTTTGCCTGAGAATATACATGGTCCTTGAAATGATCTCAAAACACATAGCATGGAATTTAACATGAACATCAGAAAGTAAGATGTTATTGGGGCAGCTGGGTGGCTTAACTGGTTAAGCATCGGATTCTTGGTTTCAGCTTAGGTCATGATGTCAGAGTGCTGAGATCGAGTCCTACCTCAAGCCCTGCATGAGGCTCCATGCTCAGTGCGGAGTCTACTTGAGATTCTCTATCCTTTTCCCTTAGCCCCTTCCACTCGTGCTCTCTCTTTCTCTCTCTAAAATAAATAAATAAATCTTTTAAAAAATAAGATATTATGTAAATGAAGAAACTCAGAAAATTAATTGGGGTCCACCAAAAGAGAACTGTCGGCAGTTCACACAGATGTCCTGAAGTTAAAGAGGAGGGCTGTAAAGTAAATTAATGCTTTAACAAGATTGTTTGGAAAATGGCAGAGCTACTAAAGTGAGAAAAATAAAATACTTTCAGCACTTTAGAAACATCCATTTGCACACAAAAAGTTGACACGCTAATTACAAGCTTGCATCTGTTAATTAAAGTAGCTTTTTTTCACTCCTGGAGTGGACAAACTTATTTTGAATTGCTGCATGAACTTGCAATTAATAAAATTGCTTTTAAAATACTGAACTTAAGATTTCATAATTTCAGGTCCTCCTTCCCACAGTTAATCTGTGATAGTAAGTTTTTACACCATCATTCCATGACTTTTTTTCAGTGACATTATTTTCCACAATCTACATAATAAAACAGTAGGAGAGTCCTAGATAAATATTTATGTGTTGGTTCAATGAATGAGTAAATTATTCTTTCTTTGAAGTTCGATTACTGATTTAAAATATCATTCTAATAGCAAAAACACAGTTTCTAGTATGTGTTGCTTTAAAAAATGTCAAAACTGTCTGTTATTCGAAGTGTTAAATATTATCTTCAAAGCAAACCTGTCATTGATGAAGTATTTGTGCAATTCTTTTTATTCTCCAAAAGAGCAACTGCTGATAGAAAACCTTAAGTTATCATCTTTCTGAAATGTGATTGTTTTTCCTACTCAAGGCATTTCCTTTCTAATCTTAAATAAAAGTAATTTCAGTAATTAAAAAGAAAAAAAAAAAACACCCAGAGAATTTTAATGGCTTAAAGAAGATATTGAACCAAATCAATGACTGAGGATAAAAATCGGACAGCCTTCTGTATTCGTGTATTTGGGTGATTCTCAACCTGAATGAAGGTGTCTGCCAGTCAGAGCTAGAAGACAAGGCTTACATGGTAACAGAGGAAACACATGGAATAATCAGGAGGAAGAAAAATCATCAAAGCAACAAGTACAAAGGGTTTCACCCTGAAATAATTGAGAATAAAAGTTAATGATGTGGTACCAGTTAATATACCGTGCTTAGGCTTTGTTTGTCACGAGTTCTGTGAGGACAAGAAAGAGAAGGTGATACTGGACCACAGCAAATCTCAATTGTCAATCTTATACTGACTCTCACAGCATGATTCTAATGCTGAGATTGAAACCAAATGAGCTAAGTGAGCTGCAATGTCAGATTTAGAGTCAGAGACTTTGCATTTGATTTCAAGTTTTGCCACCTGAGTAGCTGTGTGGCTTCAGACAAAGTTATTAGACCCTCTGTATTCTTCATTATTTTTAAATCAGTTAAAAAAAAAAAGTCTACAAGTGCAACACTAATTTCACAGAGTGATTCTGGAAAATCAACATAAAAATCTTCCATAAAATAAGATTTTTTGATAATCTTCTACATCCTAGATGCTAATGACAGAAACTTGGGCATATGATTGTCTCTGCCTTTAAACAGCTTATCATTTAAATGAGGAGACAAAGCCTCACACAGATGAGAAATACCTTTAAAAAAACGTGTTATCTTTGTATGAAAAGTGGTATGGAAATATAGAAGTCGATGGTTAATTTAGCCAAAGGGGCAGGGGAGAACGATGAAGGAAACTGGTAGAGACCTAAAAGGACAGAATAGACATTCCAAGTGTTAAGTAGGCTGAATTCTTTGGTGGAAGGAAAGGAAAATCAGCCAGAAGCTGGTTCAGCATTGTCTTTCTCAATAAAATGTAGGCTCTTTGAGAGCAGGGACAATGTCTTCTTTGGTTTATATCATTAGCATCTCACATGATCCCTGACACTAAAGGAACTCAACAATTGTGGGGATATTCCTATTTTCTATCAGTTTCACCTAGTTAGAGTTGGTGGAAAAGTATAGCTCTTGGTTTAAAAAAAAATTAATATATTTTGAGAAATCATTCTGCTCAGTGGCAGAAAGTAATACAATTTTCGCAGGGGCAGTTGCCACAAGTGAATGTCTAGTCTTTAGCATTTGCCTAGGCTGACAAACAGTCCAAAGAAGGAGTCCTATGGTCCCTGCCTGGCCTCAGCTCCAATGTCCAGCAAACAACTCCATGGCACACCTGAGAATGCCATTCATCTGTCTTAGCCGCAGGGCTCCTCCAGGTCCTTTGACATCCATTGTCACATCTCTGCCACAGTCAGTTCTACAAGGAAAACATTTGGCTCTTAGCTGCCACCTACCAGAGACATGCCCTGAGGCTCTGTAGGCTTGGGTTCAGCCATTGCTTGGCCATATGCAGCTCTCTCTACACTTGTAGAGGACTCAAACATCTTGAAACCCAACGAGGAATCTGAACATGTAACTCCTTGGGTCCTTAAATCAATCATGGTAGGTCTGACCACCACCCTTGAGGCTATTTTTCAAAGGGAAGATGATACATATCATACTTGTCCCTCTATTAACCCTCTCATGTTCTCTCCCATTCAATACCCCCTTGGTATCTTATTTGGGCAAGCAGGCGGGAAAAACTCTTCTTGTTTACAGAATACACTTTATAGCATGAGTCCTATAGGTCCATACTTCAGAAAACCAAAAACTCTCCCCCTTGCACTTCTGAAAGCCTTTTCTTGCAAGACCGTAGTCTCTAATGTCCATCTAAAAGTCTATTTTAATATAGTCTCTAATGTCCATTCTAAAAGTCTAGTTTAATATAGTCTCTAGTGTCCATTCTAAAAGTCTATTTTATTTTTTTTTATTTTTTTTTATTTTTTTAAGATTTTATTTATTTATTTGAGACAGAGAGAATGAGAGACAGGAGCAGACTCCCTGCCGAGCAGGGAGCCCGATGCGGGACTCGATCCCGGGACTCCAGGATCATGACCTGAGCTGAAGGCAGTTGCTTAACCAACTGAGCCACCCAGGCGCCCTCTAAAAGTCTATTTTAATATCCCAAAATGGAATACTGACCCATTTATTTTTCCCTGAATCTCTATGTTAACAACCTTATCCTAAAAAGCATAATCCCATAAATTCCTAGCTGCTAGGTCTGGGCTGAGTACAAGAATGTGTGTTTCAAAGATGAGGGCAATGAAGGAAAAGGTATAGATACACCAGTCAATAACTCATTATATTCACACACATGCCCTTTTCCTCATAAGAACCAAAGCACCAAGGGAAGAGATGGTGTTATTCTTAGTGACTCCTGTGTCCCCAGCCCCTAAAACAGTACCTGGTACATAAATGAAAATAAATATTTGTTAAATGATGAATTGCACAGAGGTGGCTCAATGATTTCCCACACCAACACAGTCATTCAGAAAAATATTCAGGGATAAAAGGACAAGAGGAAGAAATCTGAGAACATGGATATTTAAAAGGATATTTAAAAGGATAGTGGAAAATTGTCAGTGATGGAGGATGAGAAGGAGAGGACAGAAAAGTAGAAAAAAAACCCGGAAAAAAAAAAGTGGCACAGGAAGCATGAAGCATGGGAGGAGAGAATTTAAATGACAGAGAATAGTTTAGGATGCTAAAACAAAAACAAAACAAAACCCCAGTGACTGAATAAAATAAAGATTTAAGAGTAGGTGGGTGGATTCCAACAACTGGTAGGTCATTAATAACATCTGAGAGATCAGCCTGAGAGAAATGGTCCATCCAGAAGTCATTTTGCAATGGGTTGAAGAGTCAGAGAACAGCCTAGATAATGAATGTGAAAGTGCTTCATGAATTCTAAACCACTTTACAAATACAATTAGGTTACACAGCTTGTTAGATTCGGGTCTAACTGTTATTCATTCACCGAACTTTCTGAGTTCAGCTTTTGTTTTTACTTTTTTACTTATTTTTATTTATTTTTAACATTGGGTACACACTTCCTAGGGCTTTAACAGACTACGTTGCAATCAATGGAGAACTTAAGGAAACAGGTGTCCTTAAATTTTAGCAGTCTTCTTGTACCTTAACCTAATCTTCCATATATGGCCCAGGTGTGAAAAAAATACACTATCATTAAACAATCTCCAAGTATTCTCCTCTGTTTCTCCCAGGTCATCTCCCTGCTGCCAACAGTTTAGCAGCTTTATTTTGGCCTCTTGAAAACTTCTGATTTGTTCAGGCAAAATTGATATAAATTTAAATATGACCTTGACTCTAGCTGTGAGATTTGGAACAGAGTCCACCACGTGGCCATCCCTTTGAATGGGACCCGATTGCATTACTTTCAATACTTCTTCTTTCTTGAATCCTCTCTCCCTGATTTCCATTTTGTATAGATTCCCTATCAATCAAGTCAGTTTGTGCCACGTGACATGGACTTAAACTATTATTAATCATACTCTGAGAGGTTTCTTTTTCTGACCTGAGCCCATACTCCTCAAATGACCTTCTTCTTATTCCCCTTGTAATGACACCTAATTGTCAAAACGTTAATATAAGGCAAAAAATGAGCAGTTTTAGATTAGTTATATATAGATGATTCAGAAAGTAATGCATTGAGTATATTAATTTGTTTTCTAGAGACAACACTAGCAGATATTAATATTTAAGAGATGCTGCCACTGTTTGAGATTTTTCTACCAGAACCCTGTAACTTATCTATTTAGCTCAAGAATTGTTTATGAAGAAAAGTAATCAAATGAAGTAATTTCGTATTTATTTTTATCGGCAAAACAGTGACATCTATTGTTCAATGGTATATAAAATAGAATTTAAAAACTAAAAGCAATGTAATTTTTATGGGATTCATTTCAGAAGAACTCTCTTAAATGTATTATTTAAAAAAAAACAGGTGATGTTTAAAAAATTCATTTTTAATATAAATCAAATCCAGCTGCTTATTTAGGAGTATGAACATTTACTCACTATTCAAAAGGCCCAGGATCTGTCTAGTTGTTAAAATTAGGGAGGGAGAAATAAGGCAATAAAAATATGGGATGCAATTCTGAAAGTTAGCTCCATGTTACAACAGATGTACCATTCTTCTCACAAATCACTCAAATATATACGAATGAAATCTGTGAAAGCACAAACTGAATTCTGAGTTCAAGGCAAGTTTCTGTTCTCATCTTGCCCCTGTTGTTAACTAAATCTATGAACTAGAAAAGCTGTTTACTGTCTTGGCTACACTTTATTGTCTATGAAAGTATGGGGTTTGACCTGAAGGTGATCAATTTCCTTCTAACTCTTTCTTTTCTCTAAGATGTTATTCACCACCATTCAATTAAGCAAAAATTTTAAAAGTTGACAATAGCAAGTGTCCATGAGGAATTGGAATTCTCAAACACTACTTGTAGGAGTATAAACCACTACACTCCCTTTTCAAATTAATTTGACAATAATATAAATTTTAATATGGACATATCCCATCATCCAGCATTTCTGTGTGGTAAATACTCTAGAGAGAATTCTCACACATGTATACAAAGATACATTTCCAAGAACTACATCACTGTAGGGATGCCTGGGCAACGCAGTAGGTTAAGTGTCTGGTTTCAACTCAGGTCCTGATCTCAGGTCATGAGATTGAGTCCTGCATGGACTCCACGCTCAACAGGGAGTCTGCTTGAGATTCTCTCTCCCTCTCCCTCTGCCCCTCCCACTCAAATGCTCTCTCTCTAAAATAAATAAGTAAATATTTTTTTAAAAAGATTTTAAGAACTTCATCACTGTAATATTGAAAATGTTGTAATAAATTATCAATTATAGGAGAATAGATAAAATCTTGCATATATATCTACTGATATACTTTAAAACATATAATGATTGAATTAGGGTAGAATCTATCAACATGGGTAAATCTGAATCAAATAATATTAATAAAAGAAACAAAATCCAGAACGATATGTGCCAAATGATCTTATGTATCATGTAAAAAAAACCTGCCTAACAATTTCATTCATTTATGTGGACACATCATATGTAAAAAAAGTATATAATAATCATGAAGATAATAAATATCACTTTCAGGAGAATGTTCACCTCTGGAAATTAAAGGGAGTAAATGTAATCAAATATGGGCACTTAATTATATAGAATTCAAACTGCATCTGAAATGTTTTCCTTAATGAAAAATAGGAAGCAAATCTGAAACAAAATAAGGCAAAATTAGGAGTTGTTATAAATGAATGGTGGGTACATTGGTTCTTATTAAAAAATTATACTTTTTAGCATGTTTGAAATATTTCATGATTTTGTCATAAAGAACATTAAGATATTAGGTTAAATCTTATATAAAAGTGAGTCTCTAGCTAAATGAGTCTCTTTCTAAAGAGAGCCAAAATAGATAATTGAGATGATATAGGGGGAAAATGAGTTTAATTTTTGAAAAAAACATGTACTAAACATGATATGATTTAAAAGAAAAAATATATCGGACAATTCAATGAAAATGATTCTATTTGTGGTCATGTAGGAATATAACATTGATGCTAAGCTAATTTATCATCAACCAACAAAAGAGTTAAGAACCTGACACATATGGCCCTTTAAAGAAACCTGAACATGACACTATAAGCATTTTTCAGTGTATGATAGGGTAGATAATGTTTCAAAACACTGGAAACCAAAACCTTAATGGGACTTCAAAGAGCTTCTGAGTGGCGGTTCAGTCTAGATTTGTGAGATGTTCCGTTTGCTGGAAGCTCTAGAGACTGCTAATGGAGAGGGAGAAATTGGAGGTTGTCCATTGTTACCTGGAGTCTTGGCCCCTGAAAACAGTATTTTCTTTTACTATCAGAATATTTTACTTTTATTATTTATTTATGTATTTATTTATTTATTTATTTTACTTTTAAATAAACTTCTAAAAAAATAAAAGTGATCAAACTGATGATCGTTTTTTGGGGAAAAAAAAATCAGCCTTTGAAAATGTAAGACTTAAAAAAGTGTGATTTTGGAGAATGACATTAAAGCAAGCTTTTGTTTAAACTCCTAGCAGTCTTAAAGCTGTTTCCTTTAAATTAAAATATACTCAACCTCTATATTCATTGTTTTCAATGAATATTTTTCAGCTCATATTACATGAGAACATACAGTTGAGTGTTCATTGGCTCCTCATAGCCTTCTTAAATAAATGTCATAGAAGCCTTTGAAGTTTATCTATGTTGTGGGTGGGGGAGTTGGAGGTGTCAAGAGAGGACATACAATCCAAGCCGGGTCCTAACAGAACAGGACAAGGGGCACATATGTAGCTTCTAGAGTTCTCCTCCCAGCTCCCCTGTATCCTTCATTTCAAGACCCTTCACTGCCACTTCCCTCTCTCCAGCCTTGCCCTCAGGTAGGAAGGCTGGTTGTTACTTTCTACTCACATACAAATTTGAAAGCATATGCCATGGCTACTATTTCCTGGACTGGGATCATATGGAGGAAGCATCTCATGATCTCATGACATCTCCTCACCCTCCACTGAGGCAGTGTGTCATGGAATCAATAGACAGAAGAGAGGGAGACTCAACCATCAATGTTCAAGTCCCCATGGACATCCTCATGTGGGTAAAGAGGACTTGAGGTCAGAAATTGGATCCAAAGCACAGGATGTATGTAGTTTGGGGCCTCTTATCCTGTTATCTCCAAATAGCTCCTTGTCCCCTATTTTTAAAAGTTACCATTCACTTTTCTTCATATAAAACATGTTAACTATATTATATTAATAAAATATATATAAAGTTTCTCTTGCTGACATAAAGAATTACTATCAAATTAGTGGCTTAAAAGGAAGCATACATTTATTATCTTACAGTTCTTGGGTTGGAAGTAGTCCACTATCATTGGGCTAAAATCAAAATGTTGGCAGGGCTGTTTCTTTCTGAAGGTTCTAAAGGAAAATCTGCTCCATTGCCTTTTCCAGCTCCTGGAGTTCTAGCTGCCCCTTTCCTCCGTCCTGAAAGCCAGCGAGGTTGCCCCTCTCTGCTTTCCTCCATCACCTCTCTCTCTAATTACAGCTTTTACGGATTTGTGCAGTTACACTGGACCAACCCAGATAACTGAGGACAATATTTCCATTTCAGAGTCCTCACGCTGAATCATATCTGCAAAGTCTCACCACGTACAGTGGCATATCTACAGGTTTGAGGGATCAAGCTGTGCACCTTTTGGCTTACTTGTAGAGATACAAGTAAGAACATAAAGTGAAGGTAAGAGTTGAGAAGTAACCCTTACTTGCTTACTTGTCTGGTCCTTTACATACATTACCTTACAGAATTTTCAAAACAACTCAGCAAGTTAGATGATAATATCCAAAGTAAGCAGATAAAAAGAGATCTCAGAGAAGGTTAGTGATTTACCCTCTGTCACATAGTTTAGAAGCATCCATTCCAGGAGTTGAACACTGCCTACATTCTCCTATTAAGGCAACAGACCAATCTGGAATTAAGAGGTCTACTTTAGAGGAAGACATATTGCCAACATTTAGAAGTTGAAAATCACACCTTTTTAGTGTAAATAATTTATTTGAAAATCTGAGCATTAATCGAAACCTGGCATCTTAATGTCTGCTTCTCCTAGAAACATGCTCTCAGTAAAAGACACTATGGTGTGGCATCCCAATCCCCCAGTCAGAAAACTCACTGCCTTTTTGCTGTTCTCTCCCATTTACATCCACCATTCATGGTGAAGACACCACCAGCTCCTCCTATCTCTTCCTTGTACCCACCATCTCTCAGACTCATCTATTCTCACTGCCATTCCTTTGGTTACCATAAGAATCATCCCTCTCATGCCTGACTGCAATTGCCTTCTGGCTGATTCTCCTGCCTCCTGTCTTGCCTGCCCCACACCTACCACTCATTTTCCCTCATGACAACCAGAGTGAACTCTTTAAAATTTTCATCTCAGCCTGAAAGTCTCTTGCTTGAAGCCTCTGGAAGGCTCCCCATTTCCCTGATCTCTTCTGAGACCAAGGACAAACTCTTGATCCTAATGAACCGGCCTAGTTGGCTCCTGCTTTCCTTTTCCATCTAATTTATCCCATAACCACCTATACATCTTCCTTTCCTCCTTCACACAATTTCATGTTCTATTGACTTTCTTTTCACTTCCAAAATACTTAATTTCCCTCTCTTTCTCTCCATCCCTCTCCCTCTCTCTTTTCCCCTCTTCCTCACTCTCCCTCCTTCTCTCTCCTTCTCTTCCCCTTCCCTTCCCTCTGCCTCCCTTCCTCTCTCCCTCCCTCTCTCTCTCTGTCTCCCTCTCTCTCACAGGTGTGCACACACACCTCACCTGGACCTTCCTACATCTGTTCTTCTGGAAAATTCTCAAGTAAAATGTCCCCATGTATGACTTCTGCACATCCTCTGCAAAGCATTCTCTGAGTTCCCAAGTCTGAATTAGCTACCCTCATATATGTTCTTACAGCATCATGCACGTCAAGACACTTACTACTCTGTAATTTTCTTTTGTGTTTAGAGCCTCACTACAGAACTAGATCCTACATCAGAGTATAGGAGCCATGTCTTCAAATGTTTGCAAATTTTGATTACATATTTGCCTTTTTCTGAAGGCATAAATACTTACACGTGCACCTTACATGATTAGGATTTCTACATATAGTCTTCAATTCAAAGCTAGAAAGATACAAGTATTTAAAATTTCCATAGCTACCGACAAGAACAGAAGTTACTGAATTTTTATAATACAGTTATACTTCAGGTTATGGTAAATTTTTAGATTGAGCATAACTGTTAGAGTTCCTGCCATAAATTTTCATATTCTGATATCTTATCCTTCCCATAAATAACTGTGAAGATATGTATGCTCGCCTTCCAAGAAGATGATTAATTGGGAGTGGTTTTTATTCATAAGCTCATCAAGTCTGAGACTATAATAACTAAAAACAAGAATTTTGGTTTAAATCAATCACCTCCTGAAGCTAATACAAAAACATGTTAAACTTGATGGCTATAGTATTTCTTTCCAGGTTGTTCCCTATTGTGTATAAAATAGAGGAAGGGAAATGTATCAAACCAATCTTTTATACTGAGATTATGTTTCTAAACCAAGCGACTCATTTAATGGACTAAAAAAAAATCATTTAGTGTGAAAACAAGTGGTTTTTCAAGTGAATGCTTTATATTTTAATTGTTTGTTTTTGAGTGATTTAACACATGCTGATTGACCATCACAACAATCAAATTAACAAAACAGCTGCAGGTGTTAGTTTAGGCTTAATGTGTCTCTTTTTGGCCCACTTACATTTGGCCCCTACTGGAGAACTGGAAGTTTAGTGCTCAGATTTTGTCATTGAAAGTGGATTCTAACTTTGAGGATAGTTGGATATTGCAATGAAACAAAGCAATTATCATGGGATAATAGCAAGACTATCATAAGAAGACAATATTGGGTATACAGAATATATAATCAAAGTTATAGAATGCATCTATTTGGCAGACCTATTTGGTACCGTTACTGTCTGCTGCTAGAATTTCCACTACAGATGCAAGAAAAAAACATCCTCGTGCTTTCTGTCTGTCTGGTTGTGGCAGCCAAGATTGAATGGGAGAAATGCAGAGAAAATCATGGTAATACAGGGAAAAATATGGAGAGGTAATTTTTGCAACTCAGCAATAACCTTCTAAATGGTGATACAGTGAAGAGCTTCTTTTACTCCAAAAAATAATATAAAATTTGAGTTAAAATTATATATATATAAAAATATAATATATATTTCATATATGTATATGAAAAAGGACACCATAATGCTATGTTATTCCTCATTGTTGCTATAGAGTCAAATAGAACTCGGTTACAGAAGTGATGTATCCATCATCAAAACATTACTTCTTGACTCCTACTGAGTTTCTGACTTCCTCATTATGTAAAGATATGGAGAGAATGGACAGATTATTCTCATATTTTCCTTAGGTTAATTCTCTCATTAAGTTCTGGGCATGGAAAAAGACTGGGATTTTGCCTTGAAAATTCTACCAGAATTTTTAAGAAAAGCATTTTATATTTTTAAATTCCATTGTCATATATCACATTATACCTCACACCAGTACTGTGAGCTTGGCTAGTAAGTGTTTTAGTTGTAATTCCCCCAGAATCAGACCCTGAGATGAGGTTTTATATAAGATAAAGTAAGGAAAAGATCCCAAGTGAAGGAATCCGGAGTAAGGCTGCCCTTTTATCAGGAAAAAAAAAAAAAAAAAAAGAGTAGAGGGTAACTTAATATCATCTGCACGGAAATTTCAGAGTACAAATTATGTCTCAGAATTCTACTGATCTGAGATAGGGATTCAAGCTTCCATATGCCCTGTTGCCTTCAGACATTGGCTATGCCTTTCCAAGGCAGACATGATTTTCCAGGTAATTCTGTCGCATCCCATTTGTAGGCAAAAATCGGTTTCAATAGCCCGAGGGCAGTCCTTTGTTTGCTGTTGGAAGCAAAAACACTCAGAAGTTAGGAGTAGGGAGGGATACATCAAACAGTATTTTTAAGAAGTGATCCAAAGATATATGAGTGGAATACAAACACTGTACACCACAGTCAGGTTTTACTGGCTCATGTTAAAAGATGAAAAAACCTGATGTTTAGAAAGTAAATATGACTCATATATCACCATCTACAGGTAAAGGTGTGAACAGATGACACAAGACCCCGGCTGTAAAGCCTTTGTGGCTCGGGTGGGACTTTCCCCCCATTACATCACATTATACGATAATGTTATTTAGTCTTGTAGTTAACATATAACCTTATAATAAAATATGACCTGATATTTCATAGCACTCTACACATTTCTGATTACTTGGAATATTTTATTTTTCTTCGTGTGTGTAGTTTTACATCCAATTAAGCCAGAGGTCACAAACATAAGGTTCTGGCAGATAATATAAATCAGTGAATCAGGACAGATGAGAGAGACAATAAAATACTCTGCCCCCCTAGAGAGTTGCTGCCTGTCCAAAGGAGGCAGCCTCTTCTCAGCCCCAGATTATTGTTGCCACAGGGTTATGAATAAAGATCCAGTATTGCCAGATCCTTTTTCTAAGCTTGGCCAGAAATCAAGATATTTCACATATTGTCTCCTAATTTCTAAATACTGGCAAATATATATATATATATATATATATATATATATATATTTATATATATATATATATATATATATAGTAACAAAATAACATATTCCCGTGCAGGTGAGCTTCCATTTTGCTCCTCTTATATATACCAGCAGATTTGGTGCATCTTAAAGCATGTGCCTCATCTAAAGTCATTCACATGAAACATTTTTGAGCTATAATGCTGGCCAAACCAAAATAGAGAAAGGGGTTTAATTTGTGTGCTTGGGTTCAGGATCCCTAAATTAAGCCAATGCTTCCATGAACTGTACATCTTATGCAGTTCAATCACAAAAAAAGCTTTTCACATGAGGTATTTTTGGCTTTTTAGTCTTGGTGTGAACCACAAAGAAAAGCGATAGGAGATCTCAAAATCCTTTAACATTGTTCTGAATTCTGTGAAAGTGAGTTCACTCTGACTAAGGCAGTGACTCTCAACCTCATGATACCCAATTTCCCCCTTGATAACATTTTCCTATGGTACCACCTCTATTATTCCAGAATAAAATTCGTAAGATACTATTGAATACTAATATGCATTAGTTTTAATAAAATCAATATAAAGCCTTAACCATAACATAAAGGAGATAGAAGAAAAAACCAAGCTTACAATTAAATAACATGTGTTTCTATGTCTAAAGGCTTGGACATGACTATGTTAGAAGATTTAATTAAATAGTTGATGTTTGCACCTATACCTAAAAATGACCATTCATATGTCAACTACAAATGAAGACCAATAAAGTTCTGGGTATCTGTGATCTGAATCGTAAAACTACTTTGTTCTCAGTAAAATATTTTCCAAAATAGCAAATAATTCTTGGTATAAGTTTCCAAAAATATAAGTAAAGCATACTCTTCCCTTGATTTTCACAGTTGTTAAGTGTCTAGGAAATGCAATGTGCATAAAAAATCAGGAAAAACATCTGGATTTATGTGTAAAAGTGAGTTAGGTTCTGGGTTCAGATAGTTACTAAAACATTTTTAATCTACCTGGATGATCACTAAGACATTTGAAAGTCATACATAACATGAGAGAATCTTCATTATGCGTACTCTGCCCTGCATTAAAGGGTTTCTAGCATCTCTTGTTCTTACCTACTAAATGTTAGTGGAGCTTTCCAATTATTGTGATCACCCAGAGTCTTCCAGAGGCACCGAATTAATCCCTCAGTAAATAGAGACATAAGAATGGTCATATGATATCTATAAAATGTCAATATCAGTCAGTGGGTAGACTTTCCTCTTCAGAACCAACATTTTAGAAGTCATCATGAAGATGAAAGTCAGATGATTAAACTAACCAAAAACGTTGAGTGAGTCAGGTGAAATAGAGCTCACTTTCTTTCCCCCCCCAATGACAGCTAACATGGTTACCTGGGAAAGAGTACAATCTTGAAATCGGCATTAGCCAAGGTTGGCCGACCCTAAACAAAGGGTAAAATAATAATTTATTATCCATGAAGAACTCTGTTAATCACCTGCGGCTGACAAAGCAGTAAACTAAAACAATCTTTGTGATGCATATGGGTTGCAGTAAAAGGTCAAGATGAATTAGGTCAACTCCTTTCTCCTCTTCAAACACTTTCATGCTTAGCTTTGATATGTGCCACTTTCTTTAACCCAGAGATCACCAAATATCCTCTTTAGCTGAGGCTGTGATTTAGTGGGATAGGTGGATTTTAGAGAAAAGAGTCTCTGATTTTAATCTTGAAGAGATTACCCAGTGATAATGACATCATCAGTGTATGTGTGAACACAGGACTAATCATCAAACGGAGCTCAGATTTTTGAAACAATTTCCAGATCACAGGTTCTGATATATTGTTTTTTAAGGTAAGTGTTTCATAAATATCTATTTTGAGTCATATTTCTATTAAAGAATTTTGAGCTAATAGCAAAATGTATCTTTCTGAAATATAATAATATCACGATGGGGTCTGGAAATTTTAAAGTAGGACTCTGGTTTTAAAATACTAATAGTATTTTCATCAAAAGTCAATTAAAACACATGAAAACATTGAAAAACAAAACAAAAACAAAACCTAACTTCTTATATCTTACTAAATGCCGTAAGGAAAGACATAGATGTATTCTCAAATCATATTGCCAGCGAAAACAAACATTCTTGAACAACACAAAATCATGAGAAAAGTATTAGTAGCTCAGAGAGGAAAAAAAGATAGTCATAGAGCATGAAAGACATGAATTTGACCAAATGAATTGTATCTCCACTTGAAGCGAGGCTGGAATTTTCAGATTATGAGTTTACTGAGGAAACACAGGAAGTAAAGAGTTTGATGTCAGAACATAAATTTAAGTACATGAGCAAATGTTTTCCCGTATCTCCTGTATATGGGTTTCCCATTTTATTTGTCATCCCTCCCCAGATTTAGCAATCAAAATCTATGTCTTTGACAAGATGGTTGGCTGATGGTTCTTAGAAATTAAATGAGAAACTGAAAGGTCAAGGTTCCAATCCATACTCAATCTCTAATACATGCAGTTGTGGGCAAGTCATTTAGTAATTCTAGTCTCCAGAATGGATTTAATTATTTTTTAACCATTTTTAGCCCATAAAACTTTATATGTACTAAAAAATTACATAAGCAAAGTATTTGTAACCCTATCCCTTTTAATTCACCAGAAGAGTACTATCTTCATTCAAAAATATTACTTAAGAGGGTTTTCTTGACTAAGATTTATATGAAATGTTAAAGAATTGACACTTACATATATAAAATTCTTATTTCTTTTCTAGAAAACTTTCTTCTAATACAGGTAGAGATTCTCTTAACCACTGAACTTTTACCAAACTCATCTAATATGACAGATACTTCGCTAACCCCTGGAGAAACATACCCAAGTCCTTGAAAGAGCTCTTAAAGTTATCAGGTAAATATTATATGGGTTGTATATGCATAAAATTTATAAAGCAGAGTAGTGTAGGTTAAATGCCATGAGAAAACTATGTACAGGGGTAGAAGGGAACATATCTCACTGAAGGGATTATGTAAGGCTTTCTTTAAGGCTTAGACCTTGAAGAATGGATAATGTTTCACCAGACAAGAGAGATGTTTGCACAGGGAGGGGAATGGAGAGAAATTATTACATGTTAGAAGAGCTTTCTGTCAGAGAGAATCACCTTAGGAAAGGTAATATCTTGGTAAATAGTAAGAATTTACATATTTACTTGAAGACAGGATATACAGATGGAGATAATTTGGAGTAAGACTGAAAAGGTGAGGTATGATCAAATCATTTAGTGGCAATAGGAAACCCCTGAATATTTAAATGTGTGAGAGTAAAATGAAGAGAGCTGTAGGTTTTTAACACTACTCTAAAAATTTAGACACTATCATTGAGGGACCATGCAATCATGATGGGGAAGAAGATAGACATTTCTGTAATACGGTGAAAAATTGCAAAGGATTTAGTGACACATACCTTGCATATTCCCTTTACCCAGGGCAACATCAGGGGAATGTGAGAGAACACAAGGGTGTGATTTAAATTTCAAACACTGACTGTGAACTTTAAAGCTTCCAAATCCTAAAAGCTAGATGCCCTCCTCAACATATGAAACAGGTGACTACCTCCCCTAACACTTTCTCCAGAATCGCTAGAAATTTTCTTGGCCTCCTTCAGCAGCAGCAAGCCTCCATCTATGTGCTTCATGCAGAAGATATATGACTTCTGCATTTGTTTATCCAATTTTCCATGAGCTTAATCTGAATAGCTATCTAATTTATTCTCTGAGGATAGAGTGAAACAGCTTGTCTATTTTCTGAAAATATGTGGACTGAATTATTTATTTCCAACTTCTTAAGAAGCTTATAAAATCAGGATGAAAGGTCAGGATTAATTAAGAAAAATGGTGTGAATTTCAGCAGAAGAAATGTATGTTAATTGGCCAAAAAACTGCTATAGCCATTACCCTATTGATATTCAGCGAAACTCCATTGGACTGAAAAAAGAATGTCTTTGACTTAAGTTGTATGTTGTGATAATGTTGATTTTAGTGTTGAAGTGCATACAGTTTGTAAATAATAAAATTTCTCTAGAATGTCTTTCCCTGACAGTTGTGTTTCCCTTCATTATCAAAGGCAAAGGAAAGCCACTCAAGATGTTGGCAGTGAACCATTAAGGTGGGTGGACTGGGTTGTAAGGACAGAGACAAAATCAGGGAAGATGTAGCCAATACCTCTTAACTCCCCTGTTCTCTAAATAATGCAACTGTAATGATTATACCTTTTATGCTAATGAGAATTTAGCATAGCTTCCCACCCATTTAGAAGGAAGCATTTGTGCTGACTGCTACTCATTGGGTTAATGCATGGTAAAGCCTGAGTGCTGATCTGGGAATCAGAAAGTAGGAGCTCTGTCTCTTGATTTGAGTCTTTACTTTCTCTTCTCTGTCTACAGGGTATTTTGGCTTGGATATATTGCATTATTGTATTTTTTTTAAAGATTTTATTTATTTGAGGGAGAGAGAGTGAGAGAGGAGGAGAGCACGAGCAGGGAGAGGGGCAGAGGGAGCGGGAGAAGCAGACTCCCTGCTGAGCAGTGAGGACCTGGGATCATGACCTGAGCCAAAGGCAGATACTTAACCAACTGAGCCACCTAGGCGCTCCACATTACTGTCTTAAACAACATATCTTAAATGAACCTCATAACCTTCTTTCTAAGCTGAATTTTATCTCTAGTTTCTCAAGCATTTATTTCATATAAATGGATATCTATATCTATATCTGTATGTATCTATCTCCAGGTATTTTCCCAAGTGTGGAAATACAGTGACAAATATGAGGTGAACTGTCTTCAGGGATCCTACAACCAAATAGAGGGAGACAGACATGCAAATACATGTGAATATGATACAGCTTAACATGTTACATGCTGGTAGAAATATCTAAGACTCTTCCGGTCCTTTAATCCCTGTATCTTATCTGTCACCTAGTTTTTGTTATTCTTCCTTCAAATGTCAGTTCAGTGGAATGAACATAAACCCTAAGAAGGCAGAAACGGTGTTTGGACATAGTAGCTACTCACTAAATATTTATTAAATAAACTTGCTGAATGCCTGAAAAAGTAATGAGAACACTGTAGGTACTGAATAACTACCTGTGAAGTGAGTAAACATACATTCCTTTTCATTCATTTCTGATGGGAATAAGTTATCATGACTTTTTGCTTGGACTATTGTAGAAATTCCTTCATCTCCCTTTCTCCCTTTTCCAGCATCCAGCAATAAAACTACTAAATGCATTGCCTCTAAACAACTTGCATCTAATACAAGGATAGACAGCCTTTTTAAGAGTCACATCACGAATATTTTCAGTTTTGTGATCCATATTGTCTCTTTAGCTACTACTCAACTATGCTACTGTAATGCAAAACTAGCTATAGCCAATAGATACATGAATTAGCAAGTTGGCCTGCGTTCTAATAAAACTATTCAGAAAAACAGGCATGGGGGGGTGCTCCTGGGTGGCTCAGTTGGTTGGACATGTGCCTTTGGCTCAGGTCATGATCTCAGAGTCCCAGGATCGAGCCCTACGTCGGGCTCCCTGCTTAGCTCTGTTTCTCTCTCTCTCTCTCAAATAAATAAGTAAAATCTTAAAAAAAAAAAGACACTGGGATTGATTTGGCTGTAGTAACCTCTGATTTAATAGCCATCTGAAGTTCACAAAGCATTTTCATGAACATCATTTTATTACATTCATATGATGACATTATAGTACTTTTGCCCACTTGTTCAACAAACAGTAATTGATTTCCTATGTTTAAGGAATTAAGTTATGTACTGGGAATAGGAGAGGAATAAGACACAATTCCTGTCCTAGTAGAAGAACTCACAGTCAAAACTAAAGAGACAAGCCTGTAAACGGGTAGTTACTACACACAGAGAGGAGTGTTATATTAATAGTAGTATACATAGAGGGCTAACAGAACAGAGTGTAGGTGCTAGTTATCTTGTCCTTGTTTTGTGCTACCGTACAACTTAGGTCTTTAATAAATAGATCACAGAGCTTATTAGAACTGTCCAGAGAAAATACATCAAACTTCAAGTTCCACTTCTCCCAAGGTGCAAGGTGCTGATTTATAATCTCAATTGTATATCTGGTGCTACTGTAATTCTTTCAGATTGTAGCTTGTAGAAGCAGCTTGCCCCCACCCACTCTGACTTCCCTAACACCTGCAGGGATAAAACACACTCAGATCTAACATTTGGCAGGAAGCATACACATAGCTCCTGAAGATCCAAGTTTAGCATCAAGAGTGTGAATTTTGGAATAAGAGAGTTCTGAATTCAAATTCAGCCTCCCATCACCTATTAAGGTAATGATGCTGGGGAAACATCTCTCATCCTCCATTTCTTCACCCATAAAGTAATAATAATAATAATAATAATAATAAAATTAGTAAAATAAAATTAATAAAGTTAATTAATAATATAATTATTACTATTAAAGAGAAATTCGTGAGAATAAAATAAAATAAAACCATCAAGTACATACCTGGTATTTTGTATGTATTTAGTACCTGCTAGCTCTCCTCACTGCTACCCAATGCATAAGCAAGCTATACCTTGGTTCTGATCTCATTCTAGACCCTGTTCCTGCATACTACAGCCTGCCATGAACTAGAGAGCCAGGGCCCGAACAGATGGTATTTTCACCCATGCCTCATGTTTTCTGATCTGTGCTCTATACCTAGGAAAAATAAAATGAATTATTGAGATCTAAAATATAAGTTTCTTATATAAGCAGACCAAAGCATTTAAGATAATAATCGCAATGGCATTAATATTAGCAGTAGCAGCTACGCCTACTGAGTGTATATTAGACTCCAGGCACTGTGCTAAGTGGTATATTCATTATCTCATTCAATCATTACAAATGACTATTAATCCTAATATTATTCCAATTTTAAAATAAAGAATTTAAGCTTAAACAGGTTAAACAGCTTGACTCTAACAAGTAGTGGACTTCTCCAGATACTTTTTTTTTTTTAAGATTTTATTTATTTATTTGACAGAGAGAGACACAGCGAGAGAGGGAACAGAAGCAGGGGGAGTGGGAGAGGGAGAAGCAGGCTTCCCGCAGAGCAGGGAGCCCGATGCGGGGCTCGATCCCAGGACCCTGGGATCATGACCTGAGCTGAAGGCAGACGCTTAATGACTGAGCCACCCAAGCGCCCCTCCAGATACTTTTAAAAGTCACAGCCCAAACAAGTGGTGAGCTCAGCTATCAACCATCATAAAAGGACTTTATACAATTAATGTGGAATAGTAAGCTCATTAGGTATCCACCTATCTACATAACTACACATCTACATACCTATCTATGTATCTATATTATCTCTCTTTCTCTGTATCCATTCATCCATCCCTTTATTCTGATTAAAAGTATTATTATCCATCATACTCTTTCCAAATACAAATATGCCCCTACAACACACAAATAAATTCATTGATGACTGAGCCTAGACAATTTTCAAATGAAATCCTTTCCTTTTTGTTTTTCTTTTCTTTCCTTTCCTTTTTGTTTTCCTTTTCCTTTTTTTTTTTTTTTTTTAAATCTGGTCTATGCTGTTATCTTGGCATCCTTCAGAACTATATGCTTTCTTCAAGCCCTTCTTCTCATTTACTCCAAAAGAACATGGAAGCATTTTAATTGTTAATTTACCAGAACTTTACACACGCACACACACACACACACACACACACACATACCCCCTACATGGTTAGATGAAAGTCTATAAAATTTAATGCTTTCAAAGATCAGATCCAAAATGCATTTCAGAGAAAGAGGATAGGTGATCATTTTACTGGCTGATAATTTTACTCTTGGGTAAACAAGAGCTCAAACTTGACAATGTAGGGCAGCAGCTGGCAGCTCTGCCTAGTTCAGAGTTGAGGAAACCATTAGAACTGGTAAGGACTGTGCTAAATTTGCGGTGTTTTTTGACCTTGTCTTCACATTGGAATCACAGAGAAGGAAGATTTTTTTAAATTAAACTTTTTATTTTGAGATATATGCACTTGTAAAGAAGATTACAGAGAGTTTCTATGTATGCTTTACCTGTTCCCCAAATGGTAACATCTTGCACAATTATAGTAAAATACCACAATATTGAAACTGACACAAGGAGGATATGCTTCAAGAACCCTCATATTGCTGAGATTACCCCTCCTTAATTCCTGGCAACCACTCATCTCTTCTCCATTTCTCGAGTTTTGTCTTTTCAAAAATGATATATGCAAGGAATCATATATACCTTTTGGGATCGGATATTTTCACTCAGCTTAATTCTCTGGAGATTGCATCCAGGTTGTTGGTGGTTGTGTACATCAGTAGTTTGTTCATTTTTATTGCTTGGTCTATTCCGTGATTTGGATGGACCACAGTTTATGTAATCATTCACCAGTTGAAAAATATCTGACTCGTTTCCAGTTTGCAGCCATCATAAGTAAAAGTGTTATAAGCATTTGTGTACAAGTTTTCTTGTACAGTTTTCATTTCTCTGATATAAAAGCCCATCAGAGGGGCGCCTGGGTGGCTCAGTTGGTTAAGCAACTGCCTTCGGCTCGGGTCATGATCCTGGAGTCCCTGGATCGAGTCCCACATCGGGCTCCCTGCTCAGCAGGGAGTCTGCTTCTCCCTCTGACCCCCCTCCCTCTCATGCTCTCTGTCTCTCATTCTCTCTGTCTCAAATAAATAAATAAAATCTTTTAAAAAAAAATGCAAATTGCTGGGGGGCGCCTGGGTGGCTCAGTTGGTTAAGCAACTGCCTTCGGCTCAGGTCATGATCCTGGAGTCCCTGGATCGAGTCCCACATTGGGCTTCCTGCTCGGCGGGGAGTCTGCTTCTCCCTCTGACCCTCCCCTCTCTCATAAAAGCCCATCAGAGCAATTGCTGGGCCATACAGGAGTTGCATGTTTAGCTTTTAAAGACCACACCAATGTGTTTTCCAGAGGGGCTGTACCACTTCATATTCCCATCAGCATTCCGTGAGTGATCCAGTTTCTTCAAATCCTTGCAAGCATTTGTGGTCTCGTTATTTGTGCTTATTTTAGCCATTCTGATAGTGATATCTCATTGAGGCATTAATTTGCAATTCCTAACAGTTAATAATGGTTAGCACATTTTCCTGTGGTTATCTGCTATCCATAGATCATCTTTGGTGAAACATCTTTCCATTCTTACTCTCCTTTTCCAATCTGCTTGTTTGCTTTTTCGCTGTTGAATTTTGAGAGGTTTTTTGTTGTTGTTGTTGTTTATTTGTTTTTCAAATATATTCCAGATACTAGTCCTTAGTCACATATGTAATTTGCAAATATTTTCTCCACTACATAGCTAGTCTTTTTTGTCCTCTTAATGGGATTATTCACAGAGGAAAAGTTTTTTAGTTTTGGTGATGTCCAATTTGTCATTTTTATGGATCATCCCTTCAGTGTTAAGTCTACTCTTTTCCAACCCTAGATCCTAAAGATTTCCTCTCTTTTTTTTCTAAAAGTTTTATAGTTTTACACTTTACATTTTGAGTTAATTTTTATATAGATTATAATATTTGATCAAAGGTTTTTGTTTCTTTGATTGTCGTTGTTTTGTTTTTGCCTATGGATTGGTTGAAAAAGCTATATTTCCTCCATTTAATTGCTTTTGCAACATGGTGAGGAGTAGGTTGAGCATATATCATGTTTCGTGATTTTTCTTTCTGGTTATGTATTCTGTTTCATTATCTATGTGTCTATCCCTCCACTAATACGAGTCTTAATTACCATAACTATAGCTACGTAAGTCTTTAAATCAGTAACAGTGATTCTCTCCCTTTACTCCTCCTTTCTAAAATTGTTTTAGCTATCATTATAGCCAATTCCTTTCCTTGCCATATAAATGTAAAATAATTTTGTCTATACCTAAACAAAATTTTTTGTTGAGATTTTTTTAGAAATTGGGTTAGCTCTTTGTATCAATTTAGGGGGAAATGGCATCATTATTACATCAAGCTTTCCTATCCGTGAACACAATATTTCTCCATTTATTTAGGTATTCTTTGATTTTAAATCATTATTTCATAGTTATCAGTATACACATCCTAAGTATGCTTTGCTAGATTCACATCAAAGTATTTCGTTTTCTGTGCCATTACAAATGATGTATTTTTAATTTCTGCCCATGTGCTCATTGCTAGTATACAGAAACATCATTGATTTTTGCAAGTTTACCATGTATTCTGCAACCTTGCTCAACTCAGTGATTTGTTCCAGATTTCTTTTTTCTAGTAGATTATTTGGAATTTTTTTAATGTAGACAATCATGTCAGCTGTTAATAGTGACCGTTTTATTTCCTCCTTTCCAATCTGTATGTCTTTTATTCTCTTCCCTTGACTTATTGCACTGGCTAGAAAGTTAGCAGTATTAACAGTATACTTCCATTCCTTGCTTCATTCTTGGGGAAAGGGGAGCGCATTCAATTATTCACCATTAAATATAAGGCTAACTGCAGTTTTTTAGTAGATTGTTTTTAGCAAGTTGAGGAAATTCTCCTGAAAGGGTTTTGAATGTTGTCAAATAATTTTTCTGAGTCAGTTGATACCATGATGTGATTTTTCCTCTCTAGCCTGTTAACAGGTGGATCACAATGGTTGGTTTTTCAGTCTGATTATGTGTTGTACGTAACTGGATCCTACTGTATACATTATGCTGCTTCTTTCTAGAGATCCAAGATCCCAAAGGAAGTAATAGTACCAATTAATTTTTAATAATTTAGCACAATTGGAAAACTCAATGGAATTTAAAGCAGGGTAACAGGACATTCTTTCTTATAGTCCTAGATAAAGTTTCATGGAAGAGGTAGAACTTGAAATGAGCTTGAAAATAAGTTTCAATTTGACATAAAGAGCTGTGGTTTAAGTCTAGAAGAAGAGACTGTATGAGTAAAGAGAAAGTCAGTCAACCTTTACTTTAGTTATGTATGCTTAACTGTTGCTCAATGTAAATTTTTGCTTTCTTCATCTCAGACTTTCCTATCATTTTTTTAAAGACTTTATGCCACTCAGTTATCTTTTCTCAGCTTCAAACTCTCACTGGTGCACTCAGCACTTTGCTGCTGGGACTGGGACTCTGCAAACCATATTTCTCCTTTGCCAGCTGATCCCATGTTTGGCTCTGCCAAGAAGAGGCACAAAAGGGAGACTCTAAAGCTGGAGAAAGCAAATGGGGCCACTTTTGCCTCTTTCCCTCGATTCCCCCATTCCCGGTAGCCCACCTCATCCCCTCTTCTCCACTCTGCAGTAACAGTTCTTCGCAGAAGCAACAGTTGAATCCAGGTTACAGTTTTCTAAATCTCACAGAACAAGGCCTCACCGTGGCCCACATGCACCAGCTCCAGTCTGGAACTTTCCCCCTTCCAAGGTTCAGGTCCTGAGTCCGAAGGACCTTCCTCCAACTCAGAGACTCCATCACCAGCTCTGCCAAACCCTGCCCTCAAAGGTCTGGGTTTCATTCCTTGAGACCCCTCCTCCTCCAACCCTCCTCCAACCTGCTGAGTTTTGATAATTCCAACCTCTTTCCTCTGTTTCTGCAGCTTTGGGAGTGGTGGCTGCTTTCTGACAATGCTGCCATTGTGATACTTTATGGTTTTCTTTTTATCTTTTCTGACACCTGGTTAACAACTTTATACCTGCTCAAATTATCACTGTGATTTCTGTCTCCCAATAGAACTCTGATTAATACAAAAATATTTGAGATCCAACTTACTTTTTGGATTCTTCCCTAAAGTCCATATTTTCTAAACAGTGGCTAGAAAATATTTACTTCATTCATTTTGAGTTTTATTTGCTCAACATCCATAGAGTGTCAGGAACTGTGTTAAAGCTGGAGACACAAAGAAGAGGAAGACCCAGTTTCTCTTTCCAAAGACCTCACATTGCCATAGGAAGAGAGCAATGCAAACATACAGTTTCAATTATAGGACTGTAAGTGTTATGGTAAAAGATACAGAGATCACCACATTAGGGAGTGGGAAATATCCGAGGGGCTGAGGAGAAGTGGTCCCCATCTGAGTATAAAGAATACACAGTTGGTTAGCAGACAGCTGGAAGAGGTGAGGGTACTCAAGGAAACACAAAATTGCCTGGAACTATCTGGCAACAACAAATGGCATTGGTTACCCAAAAAGTAAATGGTGAGGATGGCACTGAAAGAGGAAATTTAAGAGTGATACCAGATCACAGAGGTTCTTATTAACATGCTGGAGATTTCTAACTTTACCTCCCAGGCCAGACACATTAAAAAATTAATTCATTGCAATTATTTAAAAATTGGGAGACTTTACACAAATTTCTGGCTTCTCTTGAAATATCAGACCCTCTGGCTCTAACGGGCCCACATTTCTTTATAACAATTGGCTGCAGCTGAGTAATTATTGACCCCTGTAGGTGGAACCCATGCTTTCCAGGTGGCCAAAATCGGCTTGCTGCTTTTTCATTAATTTTTTTACCTGGTTGAACTATGTAGACATTTGCCACCTTGTTTTACTAAGTGGGAAATATTTAAGCAAGGGAATTCCATGTACAGCCTAAAAAATCACTGAAACTCACATAATAAATGGTCTAGAATGGGATAGAAGTTTGGATGGTGATACTATCAAAGAGCTGATACCTAAAGCCTTTAAGGGGGCAATGGCAATAGGGTGGAAATAAATGGGCTAAGTGAAAAAAAAAAAAAGTAGGATTAATAAGATTTGGGAAAAGACCAGATAAAGGAGAATGGCAGGTGGGCAGTAAGGATAAATGCAACTATTAGTTCCAGGGTTTCTGCCTTTGGTGCCCAGTAGTAACATGCCAAAAATATATCAAGAATAATGGAGGGAAGGGGTGTGTGGACAAATTTAAATGTGAATGTGTTGAATTGGAAGTGTCCATTAGATTTCCAAGTGGAAAGCCCAGTAGGTGACTATAAAAGTCTGGAAACTTCGCAGGAAAAAAATGGCCTAGAGACATGGATTTCTGAGTCATCATCTTATCGTTGCTGTAATTAAACCATTATTTAGGAACAAAATGTGTTATTTCTGTTGCAATTATAGGTGCCTGTTCCCTCCCAAAAGAAATGGAAGGAGCTGACATAGTATGTTACCTAAGAAGGGATGTTGTTATTAGGAGGGTGGGAAGAACTACAGAATAGAAGTAACAGGCAGACAAAAGTCCACAGGGAGACTATACCCAAGTAAACTGCACACATCTATTGGGGGTGTTGAATTTTCCTGACGAGGTATTAAGTATGCTACAATACTCCCTTTCATAGTTTTACAGAACGAGAAATAAATAGGGCTGCTCAATAAACATGAAAGTACTATGAGACCACACCATTGACCAGAAATTGACTTTATTTTGAAGTGCTTATATTTCCAAATTTGTATTTATTGGCTTAATATTCCTACACTAAGTAGAATAATTATATCATATCACCTGGCAGTTTATTAGCAGCAGAATATTCAAACTGTTGGCCTCAGTTTGCCCGTTGATTATTACTCTGATCAGATATATTGCAATGTGCTTCTTTTCTTTCTTTTTTTTTTTTTAAGATTTATTTATTTATTTGAAAGAGAGAGAGAGAGCATGGGCAGGAGGGGCAGAGGGAGAGGGAGAGAGAGAATCTGAAACAGACACTGGGCTCGATCTCACCACCCTGAGATCAGACCAGAGCCAAAACCAAGAGTCAGTCGCTTAACCAACTGTGCCACCCAGGCACGCCAACAATGCATTTATTTTCTAAGATAATCTTAGAATTGCATTTTTAGGGCTGCATGAATTCTCTGATCATTATACAGAATAGACTGTTGAGGACACAGATTTTAGAATTTAGAACCTAGAGAAGCTGCAGAGGGTACATGGGACTCAGAGATCTTTGGTCTACAGTCCTAGTTTACACACTGAGTGTCAGAAACAGAAAAAGAAAACATATCTCCTGTCTTCAAGCAGATGCTTATATAATAGAAATATCATTATACTCACTGTTGAAATGCATAGTTACATAATTGGTGGATTCTCTGATTATATGATTGGCACATTCTTTAATTGTCATCACTTGTGTTTTCCACCAAACAAGATATCCTTTATGGTGCTCTGACAATAGCCTCTGATAATTATTTAATAGGACATGCACATGTCTTAATCCTGAGGTCCCAAATGTTTCCCATTTCTCATCTTCTTAGATATCCAGGTATCTTCCACTTCTCAAAAGCTTGCATTATGCCACCTCACTTTTATGAAAGGTCTATGTTGTTCCCTGCTTCCACAGACCAAAAGAAATCCAAAGAGGCTTTTTCACTCGTATGGAAAAAAGTGAAAAGCGAAAATAGCGCTCAGCATTTGTTTTGCAGTGAGCCCTTATGAAGGGAGGCAGCGCGCACTCTGAGCAGTGACAGTGGTGTTGCTAAGCTCCTTCCCTGGGAACTAAGCATCTCAGCACCAAGCTGCCATAACTTTGAACTGTGTCTGTGAGTGTCTGTGCTTTGTCTTGGTTTATTTTGTGCATCCTTTAGCAGGATGTGTCTTCAAGTGTCAGAAAAGCCTAACAGAGAACACCCCCCAAATTTTCCATATGTATGAATGGTAATCGCTTCCTTGCTTTATGCCATTTTGGCTTATTAAATGTTTCACAGGAATACTATACTTTCAAGTATTGGGAAAAACCTGTATTAATGTTTTAATTAGGCAAGTGTCCAAAATTTTTTAAAAAGTGAGTACATTTCTTCCAATAATAGCTAACCAGATATTAAGTAGTCTTTAAATAGCATAAATTGATATAAATAATGAATCAAATGGACATTTAATAGACTCACAAATCCCCAAAGAGATCATTTGCAATCAGTTTCTGAAACTAGTCCTGTAGGCTACTTCGTACTTGCTTGTATCCTGCACCTTTGTGGGCTAGTCATCAGCCAAATTACATAAACTAACCTATTTTTAAGGGGGCAGATAATACCAAGGTACTCATCAGATAGAATAAATTATTGAAGACAACAGTAAGTCCAACATATTTGAACACTGGATTTACAGTATGAGACCAGAACAATGCCAAAATGAGCTGGAATAAATGGATAATACCCAGATGGTTTCCATACATTATACTGAAAAGATTCCAAGTTTTAAATCCTCGTGGAAAGTCTGGCCAAGTCACATCTATGAATTTAACTGTCTGTTTAATTGAAATCTGACATGTCTATATAAGTGTCATTACTAGGTATTATAAAGGCCTTTTCAGATTGTGGCATTAATCAAAACTATAGCTATTCTAAATTAAGATAGGTCATTTTGAAGAATATGAAAAGTAAAGTCCATGACTGAACCACTCTGCCCCTTTCAGGACTTGGGAAAGGACTTATGGGATCCTGACCAAGTGGAGCTGGGCTACAGTTGAGGACAAAAGCTGGATCAGTAGTTAATCCTACTTGGAGTGGCTGAAGCAGAATGAGTAAAAGGAGGACGTCTGGTCCAAAGTTTTAGAGATAATCTGAGAAATCAAGTTAAGTAGATATTATCAACTGATCAATAATTCTGCATAATAACCAGCTCCAAAACTTAGTGGCTTCAAATGATTAGCATTTATCTAGCTCCTGAGTCTGTGGGTTGGGTGGATGGATTCCTCTGATGTGGATCCAAAGATCTGAACTCCCTCATGATTTTGCAGTCAGCTGGCCGGTTGGCTCAAGGCAGGGTCATCTCCGATGGCCTCTGCTTGGATGACTTGCCTTGTGATTCCTCCCGTCCCTCCAGCATTTAAGTCCAGATATGTTCACATGACAGGCTCAAGGGTTGATGAGAAAGCAGAGCAGGCAAGGCTTCTTGAGACCTAACTTCAGCATTGGTGCACTGTCAATTCTGCCACAGGCTGTAGGCCAGCCAAGTCACAAATCCAATCCAGATTCCAAAGAAAAGAAAATAGACTCTACTTCTTGTAGGGGGGAGGTGTACAGTCACATTGCAAAGACTGGATTTAGGGAAGTCATCCATTCACACCATCGTTGCAATAAATCTATATTGTTGGAGAAGCTTGACAAACTTTCAGTTAGAAGGACTGAAGATCAGGAACAAGCCAAATGTCAAGAGCTGGACAGAAATGTAATGAAAACAGTAACTTTAAACATAGAGTTCTGGATAATTAATAACAGTTTACATGACCATGTACTGATGTTTGGTTCGTGGTGAAAGTAGCTCACTTTAAAAAGTACGAGGCTCAGGCAAATAGCTAATCCTAAAATGTTTACTCCAGGATCTTCAGTCGTTCTTATCTGGGGGTGATTTTGTTGACCCCCTGCCAAGGCATATTTGGCAATGTCTAGAGACATTTTTATTTGCCACAATTGGGCAAGGATTGCTACTGGAATCTAGTGGTTAGGAGCTAGGGATGCTGCTCAACATTGTACAATACTCAGGACAGACCCTACAACGAAGGAAAAACCTCCAAATGTCAATAGTGTCAAGGCTAGAACACCCTGTGCTGGACTGATTTACCTTCACCATTGAGCAATCCAGATCTTCCCAAGAGATTTAAAGATATGGATTAAAGACGTATTTATAGTTATATTAATAGCTTATGTATAAGTCTGAACTCAACCAGCACAAATATTTAATAGCATAGCTATAAACTTACAAGGAGGTGGATTGAAAAGGTTTCTGAGGAGCAAATATTAATAAAATGCACAAACTTTGCTCAGCAGAACTTCTGTGGAAACACACTCAGGTCTTCATTTAAGCAAATGAGAAAATTAGGTAGCAGAATGGATGTAGTAATATAAACCAACAGCCACAAAGGAATTAATGGTTGAAGAAATACTATGAAAGCATGGTACCCTAGGATATTTTGGTTAAAAGGCAAAAATAATACTTAATTGCTCAATAGGCCCTGAAGATATGATTATATCAAAGTACAGAAGAAGTAATATCATGTAAACTATGAATTTTCACATACATGATTTATCTCCCTTTGAGTATCATTTTAAAGTTTAACTGTTTTATTAGAAGCCATGCTCAAATGGTTTAAGATCTTCTGTGTTTTAAGTGAAACGTAGAGAACCTAACTTAATTTCCTACAAAAATTATAACACACACACTCACACACATATATATGACCCATACATATATGATAAGGTTATTTATTTAATAACTATATTTACCTCAGTACAGACTTAGAGATTTACTGGTTCAAATCTTATAAAACACATATTCACTACTCTAACAGTTTGATCCATGTATTAATTTACCATTAATGTGCTCACATTTAATTAATGAGTTATAATGCCTTCTGACAGCCTAGAATAACGAGAAAGATGTATGAGGAATTGTCTAAGATTGAATTCCTGACGTCTTGGATAGCAACTGGTAGCTTACAGATGATAATTCTTAACTTCAAGCCTTAAATATTGGCATTGGCTTTTCCCTGGTAACCTACAAGTAGCATGTAAAAGAGAAATATCCAACATGAATTTATATAATGTCAGTTGTCTTTGGGGGGCACTAAATAATACAGTTTGATAATCTTTACCTATTAATTTATGAATGCCAATATCAGTTTTACTCAAACTACTGAAATTTGTTCCTAGAGGTTTATTCAATTGTCTTGAAGAGAACATTATAAATGACAGTTTGGCTGACTCCCTCCTATTCTCTTTTTTTCTAAAGAGATTAAAAAAAACCAAAACAAAACAGATTTAGTAAGGAGGGGGGCATAAGATTAGCTAATTATTCAGAAAATACAGATCAAATATGTTTGAGCTAGGCAGTGACCCTTATATAGTTGAGAGCCTCACGAAGAAAGAAAATGTCACAACTTACTCTCTAAAATTTATTTATAAAATATGCATAAGATGCAAAAAGAGTGAAACACCCCAAAGCTCTCACAGAGCCCTTATACTCACACACAGATGAATACACATACTTGTGTGTAAACACACAGCTTCCTAAGGTCAGAATTTCTGGAGAGTTCCTGTTCTGTCGCCTGCCAAGAACACAAGCTCAACACTTCACAGGCTGTAATGATAAAGCTGTTCATTAGATGGCTAAATTAATTGATTTGGGAGGAAGTGTGGTCTATCAGAGTAGAGGACGATCAAGCTTTGGAGTCAGACAGCTCTTCATCCAGCCTATACTGAATTAGCTGTAACTTGTTTTATATCTCTGAACCTCTGTTTCACTAACTTCAGACATCCATTTAAAATTGCTCCTACTCGAAAGGGGAATCCTCCTACACTGTTGGTGGGAATGCAAGCTCATGCAGCCACTCTGGAAAACAGTTTGGAAGTTCCTCAAAAAGTTGAAAATAGAGCTACCATATGATCCAGCAATTACACTACTGGGTATTTACCCCAAAGATACAAAAGTAGGGATCCGAAAGGGTACGTGCACCCCGATGTCTATAGCAGCAATGTCCACAATAGCCAAATTGTGGAAAGAGCCAAGATGTCCATCAACAGATGAATGGATAAAGAAGAGGTGGTATATATATACAATGGAATATTATGCAGCCATCAAAAGGAATGAGATCTTGCCATTTGCAATGACGTGGATGGAACTGGAGGGTGTTATGCTGAGCGAAATAAGTCAAACGGAGAAAGACATGTATCATATGACCTCACTGATATGAGGAATTCTTAATCTCAGGAAACAAACTGAGGGTTGCTGGAGTGGGGGGTGGGGTGGGAGGGATGGGGTGACTGAGTGATAGACACTGGGAAGGGTATGTGCTCTGGTAAGCGCTGTGAATTGTGCAAGACTGTTGAATCTCAGATCTGTACCTCTGAAACAAATAAGGCAATATATGTTAAGAAAAAAAAAAAAGAAGAAGATAGCAGGAGGGGAAGAATGAAGGGGGGGAATCGGAGGGGTAGACGAACCATGAGAGACGACGGACTCTGAAAAACAAACTGAGGGTTCTAGAGGGGAGGGGGGTGGGACGATGGGTTAGCCTGGTAATGGGTATTGAGGAGGGCACACTCTGCATGGAGCACTGGGTGTTATGCACAAACAATGAATCATGGAACACTACATCTAAAACTAATGATGTAATGTATGGGGATTAACATAACAATAAAAAAAATTGCTCCTACTCAAAGTTATTGAGTCAAAGCTTCTTCAAGAGTTTTCAGTTTTCTTTTTCCATCTTTGTTAGTATTGTTAAAAGGTTTGCTTGAGACCAGAAATGAACTCTCTCCTCACAACTATATAGTAAAGTCGCTTGTCAGGAAAGAAGTAAGTAGCTCATCATTAGTCTAAGCTTGTCTCGTAAGAAAGATTGACTAATCATTGGCTTCAGCCCAGAAAGAACTGGCATCCAAGGCAGAGCTCCCCTTGGGTGGATCTCCTGACAGGAAGAAGTATATTTTGAGGTCCCATAACCCCGCTGGGAAAATCTAAATGAGGACCTGAGGGATCTTCAGGAATTGGGAGCTGCCATTCAGATCAATATTGATTTTCAAGAACTATGCTCTGAAGTTAGCATAGCCTGGCCGTCAGAAAGTTCACAGATTCATAGGGAGACAGACAAACCTTAATACTTCAGTGCAACACAGACTCCACTGAACCCCAAGAAGAACAAGGTCCAGCTGTAGTGGCAGGCAAAGCTCCCTACAGGACAAAGTACTTGGAAGAAAATAAAAAGATCAGACAGAGAATATAGGAAAACATCTCAGCAAAGCTAGAACAAGACCAAAGTTCTTCCCAATTTATGTATTCAGGCTATACAATTTTCAGTAAATTTAGGACTGTGAAGAGATTTCTTGATGCTGCCTAGAAATGTTCTGTCGTGTTCCTCTCTTTCCGTCTCTCGGTCTCACTCTCTCCCCACAGCCCTTCCTGGAAATCTTACCAGGTTAAGTGGCCAAATATTCAGATGGCTTTCATTTGAGAAGCATTTCCTGACCACTCAGGTCTCAAGTCTGAGTCACGTGTTTTCATAGCAGCCTCACTTGTGTTTATTATAGAATATAGTAATTGCCTGCTTACTTTTCTTGCCATTCTCCAGCTGTTTAAGTTCTGTGTGGGCCGGGCCTCCCTCTATTTTGATTATCCTCACCTTTTTTATACTTACCACATAGACTATGAAGTCAATAAATATGCTGAATAAACTAATGAATAGATGTATATGTCTAAAATTACATGAATATATGTATACATTTATATACCTCCCCATACACATACACACCTACAGTGAATTTCTTATACCTTTTAGGTTAGTAACCCTGCTGTTTCTGGCATGCATTTAATGCATCAAGTAGTTAAATCAACGTAGGCACAAAATGGGAGTTGCAAACCAGAGGCAGTTATTGGAACTTTATACAAAGAGGTTCTTGGTTACAGGGAACAAAGCAAATGTCCAGTTTTTGAAACCGTGTAAGATCACTATACTAGTCTAAGGATTAAACTGGTGCAAAATTGGGGCTTTATAAACTTCAGCTGTGGGGCTGAAGTCACGGGTTTTAAGGGACTCTGACTGCATCAATTAGAGGAATGAATTCAGACACAGGAACTTGAGTACCTGAGATGTCTTCCTTTCCTCTTTCTCAGCACTACAGCATCAATGAGCTAACTCTATCCCTTGGAAAGTGAACTATATTCTTATTTCCTGTTTTTCACTTCATTGCTTTGGTCTTATTGGAAAATACGGGTCTAGCTCCAAGGAACTCCACTACCTGAAACATCTAGGAAAAAAAGTAGCCACTTTGTCATGCTATAAAAATGGGTACCTTACTTAATGAACTCTCCTTTTCCAGGAAGCTGACAGACACCTCGGCAACTGACCATTTCTCATTACCGACAAGTGTTCTATCATATATCATAAAGGGAAGAAGCATCAATACACTGCTCTCCACAAGGATGAACAAAGACTTACAAGTGACAGTGATAAAAGCTTGGCAACAGGAATGGGTGAGGGGACACAGATGAAGAATAATAAATAGACCAACTGACAGACAAGTGGAAGGAATGGTTGGGAGTCTTCCCTCACTCTAACTGAAGAGTTGTACACAGTATTGTGTCCACACCCCCTTGAGCTCAGCTCTCCACTTGGTGGCAATGACTGCTGCCAGTGGATGCACAAGCCATATGAACAGCTGTGGGGAATTTTCCTGTTAGCCTTGAATATGTGATTGGCATTGGACGACAAGATTGCTTAGCAGCAAGACCCTCTATGCCTCTCCCCTAGGTACTATAGTCTGGCAATTAAGCAAAGCGGGGTGCAGGTCTCGTAGCGTGGCTAATTAGTCTAGGTGTTATGCTCTGTGCATGCCATTAGTAGAATAGTGGAGAGGAGGTATATCCCCTTCTTCTGATACTTAGAAAACCCTTCAGCTCAGAAGTAATCTGTTTTCTCTGCTCAAGGCTCCGCAAGAGAGTATGTGAGCTGTTTCTGTCTTCTTGAGCAAACAGCCAGAGAATTGGCGAGTCTTGGGGAATAGGTCACTGGAAGTGATGGGGAGGTCCAAGCAGATATTGGGTAATACTTTTATTTGGAGTAAGTTTTTTTTTCTGTATTTAAAAAAAAAAGGCAAGAATTCACTATAAAAGAGACAGCATGACAGAGCAAGAGTACTAAAACTTAAAGTCTGAGAAGCCAGTTTGGGGTCTTGTCCCATTATGTTCTGATCGAGGGGATGATCTTGAGCAACAAATATAAACTCCCTCACTCCCAGTTGCCTCATTTGTCAAGTTTTGATGACAGTGCTAAATTTTAAGTGTTTTTAGCCAGATTAGGGGACATATATTGGATCCTCCACTTAAGATGTAGAGACTTAGTAAAAAAGATAATTGAATAAAAATGACATTAATAGTACTAAAAATAGTATATTTATTGCACTCATTATTATTGGCACTATGAAGCTTTATTTTTTTAAGATTTTATTTATTTATTTGAGAGAGAGAGAGACAAAGATCTCCAGTGGGGGGGGGGGAGCAGAGGGAGAAGGGGAGGGAGAAGCAGGGAGCCCCATGTGGACTCCAGGACTCTGGGATCATGACCTGAGCCGAAGGCAGCCACTCAAGGCACTGAGCCACCCAGGTGTCCTAATCTTCAAATTTTTATGTCAAAATAATTTTAATTTTACAGAAATTTACAAAGATAATCCAGTATTCCTGTATTCCGTTCACTAGTTCCCTTAATATTAACATCCTATGTAACCATGACATGTTCGTCAAAGCCAATAAATTAACAGTGGCACAACAATGTTAATTGATGAGGGAAGCAGAAGGCAAGCTGAGGGCAAAGTACAAGCTGACCACCTGCACTCCCCAACCCCGTCCCCCCAGGTGGGATCTGTGTGACTTTCCCCCGGGGAACTGCTGGATGCCCTAAAACTAAGGGAAGGGGGGGAAAAAAAAACAAAAAACAATGGTTAACTGACAGAGATCACAGTCCTGCTGGACATAAAAGTCTCCATCAATTTACAAATATCTTAGTGGTTTACAAGAAAAAAGCAGTCTTATCAATAGCCTACCTTCCAGAAACCCATGACTCAATTTCCTGGAGACCTAACCCTCCATAGTGACGTGGGAAACAAAGGCAGAAGGGAAAAGAAATAAAAATTAAATTTCCTTATAACCAGTAGCCCACGGACAAATACTTGTTGGCAGGGAGAGTATAACCTTCCCCCAGGAAACTCCCAGCTATCTTAATGTTAATGCTTTGCTAGAGGGGAAAACAACCTTAGCTCAACAATAGCCAGGCCTCTAGAAAACTGTAAGTCTTCTTAAGCATATGAAAGTCCTTTTGGAAACCTCTCTTTTTCCTACCCCCCCCCACTTCAGGAGTATATAATCAGTCACTCCTTACAACCCCAGTGCAGCAACCCTTTCTGCCCACTGGTCCTGTCCCCATGCTTTTATAAGCCCACATTTTGTGCCAAAGATGCCTCAAGAATTCTTTCTTGGCCATTAGCTCTGGACCCCACCACTCCAAACCACATCATAACTACATACATACTTTTTTATATTCTTTTATCTGTTGGCAGAGGAGAACAAAGCATTTAAACTGTGAACTTATGCAAATCTATCTGGAAACTTCTATCAGAACAGTAAATGGAGATTGCTTAAGGAGCTTGGATCCTCCCACCTCACCTGCTGAAATCTCTGCTGATTGTCCTTACATGTGGATTATTAATGACGAAGAGAAGAAGTCGGGTATATTTGTGTGGCTCTTACAAGCCTTATTCTAGATGTTCTCCTTTGATCTGGGAATATGGTCCTTTAAGCCTTTGTTACCAAGGTGCGGTGAACACCTCTCCCATCCAGCAAGTCTCCTGAGAATCTGGACACACACTGCACTGTGTATTCCCCATCACCCCAACAAAAGAAACCCTGCATCTGTGACAGGATCCCCACATTTTATGGGATTCTTACACAGATCGAATGTGATACTTTATGAAATGCACATCGTACCACTCCTGATTTTTGGTAACTGCTTGGAAAATTACTGAAATCTACATTGAAAATGTCTAAGAGGAAGTGACATGGATAACGGTACAGTCTTTACCTCTCAAAATGTAGCCTGAGGAGCAGCAACCTCAGGACCCCCTGGGGGATCAGTCAACATGCCCAATTCTCAGGCCTACTGCAGATTTACTGAATCAGAATCTGCACATTACCAAAATCCTCAAATATGCATGTACATTAAGGTTTATGAAGCATTGATATAAATTACCTTTTTATTTTTCCACGTGTTATTTTTATTAACACTCTTCCTGATATACACACCCCCACCCATCCTTTCCTGACTCGTCTCTGCCCCATCTATGCTCAAGACAGCTCAACTCTACAAATAAATACGACCTACACTCCAGCTTCCAGTTGGATTCCAACAATAGAAGAGACAAGCAAGAAATAAGAAGGCAAGAGAGAGACATCAAGGTACACTCCCATGTGTTCTTCCCAACCCCACTCTTTGAGCTGCGGCTTTGACAGAAGCTACATCTTCAGACAACAGCTTCTCTCCAGAAGCCATAGCTCTGAATTGGGCTCTGAACCTTCCCATCCCAACTCATAATGAGTCTCATTCTTGCTAGTGCCTGCCGTCTCTCAGCCCTGGATGGTTCCTTTACCTCTGCCCAACCTCTGGAAGCAGTTACTGCATGGAACTCTTTTTCAGTAATTTCTTCTGAGGATGTCATAGGTCCTGCCATGAGCATGGCATTATATATTCAGAATTGATAACTATATATTCAGCATTGATAACTTTGGACTCTATAAACTTTGCTCTGAGAAATTTGTGACTTTTCTATTTGTTTCATTGAGCAAACTCTAAAAACATAAAATTTCTAAAACATAAAATTGCCTTGAAGTATCAGAAAAATGACATAAACCTTCTTTAGAAAGCAGACCTTCTGGATGTGGTATATATATGTGATGGAATATTATGCAGCCATCAAAAGGAATGAGATCTTGCTATTTGCAATGACATGGATAGAACAGGAGGGTGTTATGCTGAGCGAAATAAGTCAATCAGAGAAAGACATGTATCATATGACCTCACTGATATGAGGAATTCTTAATCTCAGGAAACAAACTGAGGGTTGCTAGAGTGGGGGGTGGGGTGGGAGGGATGGGGTGGCTGGGTGATAGACACTGGAGAGGGTATGTGCTCTGGTGAGCGCTGTGAATTGTGCAAGACTGTTGAATCACAGATCTGTACCTGTGAAACAAATAATGTAATATATGTTAAGGAAAAAAAAAAAAGAAGAAGATAGCTGGAGGGGAAGAATGAAGGGGGGGAAATCAGAGGGGGAGATGAACCATGAGAGATGACGGACTCTGAAAAACAAACTGAGGGTTCTAGAGGAGAGGGGGGTGGGAGGTTGGGTTAGCCTGGTGATGGGTATTGGGGAGGGCACATTCTGCATGGACCACTGGGTGTTATGCACAAATAATGAATCATGGAACACTACATCAAAAACTAATGATGTAATGTATGGTGATTAACATAACAATAAAAAATTAAAAAAAAAAAAAAGCAGACCTTCTGGATAATAGCATGTCCAACATTCTAGTTATCTCAAATGGGAAGAAAGCATTTAAAAATCCTTTCTGTTTCTTCCTTATGAGACCAGATGCTGCTCCCAATATTGATAATGTCCTTCCTGACTTATTGATCTAGCTGATCATACTTGTCTCGACCAGAGTAAATTGCTTTCTTGTGACCTGGCTCCATTTGCTTTAAATACCTTTTCTTTGTATTATATAATCATTTTACACTTTTGCTTGTGTATCAAGAGCCCTAAAAGAGTTCATCCCAAGATATATGTTTCTAGGAAATTTAACATAGGGAAATAAATCTCTGTTCCCATATAAAAAATATTTTTTGTAACACTTAAAATAATTAATACAGAAAGGAATGCCTTACAGAAGGAAATAATTGGCTAAAGTTTGATGGATCTATATAATAAAATATTAAGCAGTCATTAAAAATCATTTTTAAACCACATTAATATAGGTTTTATATATGTATATATATATATAGTCTATAGAGAGAGAGAGGGAGAAAGAGAGAAATAACATACATATGGAGAGAAGTAGGAAAACAGATCCAGAAATAAATACACATACAAAAATGTTGATAATCATCTACATACTCTTAGCAATGGTTTCTCTTTATATATAACTGCATTTATGATATTTTGTATTTTGATATTTAACCTTTTTAACATAAAATCTAAACTGCAATGCACTAAACAAAAAATAGGAATTCTTTCTTTAAAGGTACAACTCTAACAGCCCACTAGCTCTCCTGAAGAAAAGTTCTAAAATTCACTTAGTTGGGACTTGCAGAATTACATTGTGAAAAATTTCACACTGTAGAAATTGTATAAATGAAAAATTTGCAAGTGGGAACAATAGTAATCTGTCCCCAATTTACCTTCCTCTATTTCATGTGATGACTAGATGCTTTGGGATCCAGCTGTTTTGCTCAAGGTTGATGCAGTATTCAGGTCAGATATGCATCAAACACTCTATTTTATAGATTTCATGTTTTATTTATGGTTATTGTTTTAGACGCATTTCTCCTATCTTTTGGCTGAATCCCTGCCAGAATGACTCTTTAAAATAATAAGATAGTGTGAACAATAGCAATTGTAGTTAGAATATTTTCCTCTGTATAACTTGACATTGCTGACAGGTAGTGAGATTTTTGGTTTGGCCTGAAGGCTTAATGTAAATAAAAACCTAAATGACTTAGTTTTTTATTATTAAACTCTGCCTGTGATAGAATTCTCTGTCACTGTAGCCCCCCCCCAAAAAGAAGCTCACATGGGAGCCAGCCTGTGCCAGAATATTCAATCAACTAAGTAGGAAGGTGACCCTTTCGTCCAGTGGGTGCCAAGGCTAATTTTTTTTTAAAAGAGTCTATTATTTTTCCAAGTGAATGTATTAGATAACCTTGCCTGCCAACAAGTCCTTTCTGATTTTATAATTGTCAAATTGTGATTTTGCATGCCCTTTCGCCCATGGATTATAACTACAAAATACAATAACACTATATTTGTCCAAGGAGTTAGAGTTTGCAAAAGTAATTTTATGTATCTTGTTTCTCTTAACAATTCATAGCACTTTAGTTAAGTAATATTGTCTCCAGTTTACAGATAAGGAAACTGAGGTTTAATTTAGTTTCATCTAAGGTTACTAGGTAATTGATGGCGCTTTTTAACTACTGCTTGTTGCTACATGGCTTGCCATTTGTAAATTCCTGTGGTTCAGATCATTTTACAGTTGCTAATTAATGAAAATCAATAAATCACAGTTTTTTTCCAATAGCTGGCAGTTGAGACCCTGATGCATTCAGAGAGAGGAAAAAAAAGCTAACTGAATATTGAAAGTTATTAAACCACCTTGAAATTTTATCATTCTAGAACTATTTTAGAACTTTAAGGATTTCAGATTTTGCCATATTTTTATGCTCATCCATCACAGATATGTTTCTGAAAAAAAAAATGCTTAAAGGTACTCAATAGTATATCATTCTATCAGGAGGATTAAGTTTGCTAAGAAAATATTGTGTTGTTGTTTTACGGTCTCAGTTTTATTTATTTATGTTTTGTAATGTATACATAGGTAATAGTCTTCTAATTTATTTATTTTTTTTTAAGATTTTATTTTATTTATTTGACAGAGAGAGACACAGCGAGAGAGCGAACACAAGCAGGGCGGAGTGGGAGAGGGAGGAGCAGGCTTCCCGCTGAGCAGGGAGCCCGATGTGGGGCTCGATCCCAGGACCCCTGGATCATGACCTGAGCCGAAGGCAGATGCTTAACGACTGAGCCACCCAGGCGCCCCAGTCTTCTAATTTATATGTTCTGTAAGTTTAAATTTTCTTACAGCAAGGGTTCTTGAAATCAGATGCTTGTTTTCCCTAAAGCTAGGAAAAGACATTTTGGAACCTTAGTGGCTGGAATTGAAAGGCGCTATTTTGCTTATTGGCATTCCGCTCCATTGGAGCCTTGCTGAAAGAGCATCAGCAAGTTTGTGATTAGTTCATGCCAAATCTGAGGGCTTGCTGGCTTAATGTCAAATTGAGGAAGTATGACACTTTCTATAGGAGAGAGTGTTTTCTTCATTTTGTGTGTGCTTGTTTTAATTCTCAGACTTAACAGAAAACCTACGGTTTTTATACTCTGCCCAGCCCACACCCCATTTCCTATATCCAGTCTAGACCACAGCACATTTGACCCTTTGATCATTTACGTCACCTCAGCTCTCTCTTCCAGTTCCCTGCCCTGCGTCACCACCACAATTTACTTCACCTCCCCTCTCTCCACTTAACTCAATGGTACTGCCGCCTCTCCGTCCATCCTGGTTCCACCTCATAGGCAGCTATAACCATTTCTCATCCATACTATGAATATTATCCTATCTACCCTGCTCCAAAAACTCTTCTATCAGCTCTACCTTTTCCTTAACATCAACCACTTTCCTCCTCTATATATCTGAACTGAGAAAACATATGCCTCTTCTATATTGAAAATCAACATATCCCCCACTTTTCAAGTTTGCATTATGCCACTTTGCTTTTATGAAAGACCTACCTGGTCTTTCTGCTTTCACGAACCAAAAGAAACCCAAGGCGGATTTTTCACTTGTATGGAAAAAGGTGAAAAGCAAAAATAAAATTCAGCATTTGTTTTGCAGCAAGCCATTATGGAAGCAGCTCACACCCGGAGCAGTGACAGCGGCCCCGCCCAGCTCCTTCCCCCAGGAATATGCTCAGCCTCTCAGCATCAAGTGCCATAGTTTTCAACTGTGTCTGTGAGCATCTGTATTTAATCTCCATTTGTGTATCCATTAGCAAGGCATGTCCTAAGGTATCAGGAAAAGGCTAAGAGAGGTTCTTTTTGGGGACCGGAACACTAAGAATTTTTCCATATAAATTAATGGTAATTGTTTTTTTCCCTAAGATTTTATTTATTTATTTGACACACAGAGAGAGTACAATCAAGGGGAGTGGCAGGAAGAGGGAGAGGGAGAAGCAGGGGCTCGATGTGGGGCTCGATCCGACGACCCTGGGATCATGACCTGAGCTGAAGGCAGATGCTTAACCAAATGAGCGACCCAGGCACCCTGTAATTGGTTCTTTCCTTTAAGTCATTTCAATTTACAAAACCTTCCATGGGAATGCACTACTTTCAAGTAGTGAGGGAAACCTGTATCTCTTCATATATGTCTCTTTTTAGTAATAGCACTAATTCTGCAGCCAAGGTACTAAGTCTGTATGTACTGTCTTCATGTTCTCATCACCCATTCATAGTTCAACCTCAGGGTGGCTTCCAACCTCTTAGCTCCCCATCCTATTCTCTAAAATTATTTTTAGGGTCTTTCATGATTATGATTTCATATATATATATAGAGAGAGAGAGAGTACAAGTGGAGGGAGGGACAGAGGGTGACGGAGCGTGAGCAAGGGGTGGGGGAGAGATTCTCAAGCAGACATGAGAGCGGAGCCCCATGCAGGGCTTGAGCTCATGACCCTGAGATCATGACCTGAGCTGAAACCAAGAGTTGGATGCTTAACTGACTGAGCCACCCAGGCGCCCCCATGGTTTCATATTTTTAAAGCATTACTGAGGTATAATTGATATGCAAAGTAGCATACACACTTAATGTATACAGCTTGGTGAGTGTGCACATGTATGTACACCATTCTATTATCACATAATCAAGGTACCAAACATACCCAGGGAATTCTTGCCCGATGTGTTTAAAGTTCCAGTTAGGCAAGGTAAGTTCTAGAGATCTGCTGTCTAGCACAGTATCTATAGTTAACAATACGCTATTGTGCACTTTAAAATGTGTTAAGAGGATGTCATGTTAAGTGTTCTTACTACACAACACACACACACACATACAAAACCACAAAAGAACACAAGGTGATTTTTTGAGTGGATACATTTTCTTTTTGCAAAATAATTATTGGGGTTGCCTGGGTGACTCAGTCAGATGGGTGTCTGACTTCAGCTCAGGTCATGATCTAGGGGTCCTGGGATCTAGTCCTACACTGGGTTCCATACTCAACAGCTTCTCCCTCTCCCTCTGCTGCTCCCACCACACACCCCCCACTTGTGCTCACTCTCTCTCTCAAATAAATAAATAAAATCTTTAAAAACATTACTTACTTTCTGATCATAAAATCCAACAAATACGCTAATTATAGGAGATCTGATGTGTATATATTTACTTTTTTATTTTTACTAGTTTTTTCTCTTTATTTTCAACCCATTTCTAATTGGATATGCTGATGTCATATTTTATTTTTAAATGATCAGATTAGTTTTTATCCTACATTTTATTTTATATATTTTATTTGAATAATGTTTTCTCTTAATATTTTCCTTTAGTTTCACTAGAGTTGCTCTTCTGTATTTGAAGGTCTGAACTGAACAGTAATTTTTGTTATAATGAAAGTATTAAGAATATGGATTGACATCTGAGAGGAGCTTTAGGGAATCAATGTTTTGGAAAGCACAATTCTCTTATTTAATATTTTCTATATATACTGAAATTGTATTTTTGGGGGGGTTAGCAGTTACTTAGAAGAGTATTTTTCCTCTCTTCAATGGATAGTTCAGTTTTAATCTGTTTGCTTGATAGCTTCAATTCTTTTCTCTTTTTTTAAATGATATTCTGATCAGAGAATGTTGATTGGATAATATCTTCCTTTTCAGGAGCTAAGTTTTTTGTTTCTTTCTTTTTAGAGTGGCACAGAACAAATGTTAGAGTTAGTATATAAAATTTAATAAAAAGGTATATTTTTCTATTTGTGGGAGACAATCTTTATTATCTAATTTTTATTTCATCTTTATTAATTATGTAATTCAAATCCTGTATAGCCTTTAAAAATTTGTATCTGCTTTACTTGTCACGGAACAATAGTGGTATATTAAACATTCCTATAATGATTGTGTTACTCTCACAATTTTGACAGGGAGTCAATATATACATTGATACTTTACCATTAGATGCCTAATTATACTTAGATTATTTGAAATGCAGTTGACTTCATCAAATGTCATTGTTTAGCAACCTTTTTTGCTTCTGTCTCTTAATCATTTTAAGCATTATTTTATTTTTAGTTCCTCTGGATCATATTTTATTAATACCAAGACCTCTTAGCCTCTGGCTGTGGTCTTTTGGGATCAGTGATAACTTTGACAAAGTTCTGTGTTGCTAAGACCAACCACTTATTGATTTTTATTATTCATCTGGACTATACGTTATCTGGGCAATGGATATTTTCACCCTCACCACAAATAATATTTGAACCACTCTAAAATGCAGATTAATTATTCTCCAAAATAGATGTGGACAATTTTATAATAATCACCTTTGCTTGAAAAATCAGAAGCCTCGAGAAATTGGACCCACCTTCCCTTTTGGTCATAATGAGCAGAAGCTACCCCCTTTAAGATGGGGCATCTGTTCGACATCTAGCTTCAGGCATTTGTTACCTATAGAGGCTCTGTAATCACTGTTGTCTTCAACTTTTGTTTACACACTCGGTTTAGAAACTACTACTGCATAATCAGAATCTCTTGGTAGCTATTGGTCTTTCTGTCTGTCCTTATCTGTTCTCGTCTGTAAACATACATTTATAAACCTTTCCTACTTTTGCACAACAGAGAGCACAGAAACCAAAGGACAACCTCTACCCTTGGATCAGAGAACAAAGTCCTGTTTTCTGGCTCCTCTTTCTGATTTTACAAATACCTGAAGTGTGGACTCAACTCACTTATTTGCACGCAAAGCATAGAACTTCCCTGTCCCTAACATTTTGGATGTCCTAGGCTTTTGACAGTTTGCCTTCTTGAAATTGTATTATTGCCTTTTCTCAATTTACACTGACAATGTGGGTTTTGGTTTCTATTCATCAGCCTAGCCCTCTCCCACCTATCCACGAAAATATGAACTTGAACTTATGATTGACCTAGACTCACTGCTTTCTATGACAGTGATGTTCACCCTAATTCTCCTTTAAAACTTGACTCTCTTTCCTGGCTTCTCCCTCTGAACTCGTGAGATACCAAATCACAAAAGGGAGAATATTTTGTTTCAGTGCATGAAGAAGAAAGCATTACCGTCATTGAATGAATGTGTCTACTTCCTATTGAAGCTCCCCGGTATAAAGCAAACCACCCAAAAGAAAACCTATAACAAAACAATTACCTGGAAAGTGAGTATATTCTTGCTCATGCATTTAGAGGGAGTTCTCAAAAAAGAATCATCACAAAAGCAAGATGCCTGAAATTTTCAGGCCCAGGGTGTTTAAAGGACATAATGGGAATTCAAGCAGAGCTGCTAGATACAGTGTTACTCCTTGCAACTCCTCATGTTTCTGTGGCTCATTTTATAAGGCTGTCAGGTTTGAATTTATTCTGCCAAGGAGTCATTTTCTTTTCCACGGTACTATCTACATATCAACTACGTATCCATATCTCCATCTCTTTTTTTCCCCTCGTCATCCTTCAACCATTTCTTTATCTTTCCAATATGACATATTTTTATTGCTCTCTTTATATTCCTATTGTTTAGTTTGAGCTAGCCTTAGGACTGCCACATTCTTTTGAAAGACGTAAGGCGCCACCAGAAATCGTGCCAGTTGCATCTCCTGATCGCCATCTTACTCTTCTTCCCCAAGCGCTTCATTTTGACATTGCAAATTATATCAAAGTAAAATGCGCATTTCTCTCTGACGATAGCAATTTATACAGGCTTTGTAGGAGTTTACAATCCGAGGGGATGGATGTGCTTGAAAATAAATGAGTAGACAATTAATTAATAGTAATTTATTTATGTCTAGACATGTTACAAATATAGATGGCACATGTGTTGTGTGTAAATTGGTATTTTTGGATATGCCATTCATTACATGATTTAGTATTTTGATTTCAGGAGTGCACTGTGCATTTTCAGTGTGGTTCTCTCCTTGGTGCCCTTCACCTGGAACCTCTGTCTCTGTCTCTCTCTGGTTGCTTCTACTGCCTATGAGCTACCTGCAGGCTGGCCCTGCTCTGCAGAAGATCAGTACTTGTTAAAACAGTGTTAAGCTGAGGTGGTCACGGCATATCAGCACCTAACTGAGACTTTAAGCCAGAAGAACTAAAAGACCACAGAAAAAGGCTGAACATTGTTGAGAAATTTGGAAGCCTTGGAGAACAAATACTTGCTGATGGAGACTATTTATAGATCCCCTTGCTCCTTTGCCCGTTAACATCAGGGCATATTAGCTACTTGGGGAACCACATTTCGCTTAGTCAGTCAATGTTTCAAAAGAGTAATGAACTTTGATCTGAATTTGTCTTGGTGGATAGGACATTTTTATTTTAGACATTTTGACAGCTTATGCAAAAGCTACAGGCAGCGGAAAGATGAACAGTGTAGCGAACACTTTGTTGGTTTTTAACCACCTAGCATCCATGTTCCCTTTCAAATGATACCCTGGTTTTCTTTTGGAAAAGTATCTCACCAAACACTATATACTAGTCTTGGTGATAACTAAGCTACTTGACTCTGTCAATGGAGGATCCTTCTCACTGTCTGGCACATAACAGGAGCAGACATCTCATTCAAAATTGGCTAAGTGCTGGTCTCTGCTTGGACATAGAATCATAAGCAAATGAAGTAGCAGAGGAAAAGATGGAGAGTGACCTCTCATTCCAGTAGTAGTGTCCTAATCTGGGGAATTCTTTTACAAAGACTGTTGCTGTGGTTTGTATTCAAACTCTTTGAACTGAACTGCAAGGCTATAATTTGCCACTGTAAAACATAGCCTCTCAGAAATAAGCACAATGTGCAGCTTGGTATTCTAACATACATCTTACAAAGCATCAGCACTGAAATCAGACAGCAGCAGCAATTCTGCCCCGGTTTTGCAAGTAATCAGATGGCACTGGGCATGGTGTTTGCTCCTTACAGTCCACTGCTCCTTTCCCTATGAAATAAGTATAATCACGCCATCTACCCCAAGGAGTTATATGTATGTAAAGTGCTAAGAATAGAGCCCAACGTAGTGTATATTCTCAAGATTTAATTATAATATCTATTGTCTCCAATGTTTTTGTTTCATCTGTCACACACGCACGTGCACACACACACACACACAAAATTATCTCAACTGATTTCTTCACAAAGTTCTTCATTATCCTGCTTATAAACAGACTCTTAACTATAGAGAGCAAAGTATTAGTTACCAGAGGGTAGGTGGGGGAGATGGGTGAAACAGGTGATGGGGATTAAGGAGTGCACCTGTTGTGATGAGCACCAGGTGATGTATGGAAGTGTTGAATCACTAAGTTGGACACCTGAAACTAATATTACACTGTATGTTAACTAACTTGAATTTAAATAAAAACCTTAAAAAATAAAGTAAAAATTACCAAGTTCCATTTTAGGTGGGCAAGATAGCATTACTAGCTTCCAAAGCAAGCACATCAAACATCACTCTGCCAAATGTTGTGCTGTAATGAATTTGAATGTAAGTTATACTCCTTCCACGAAACATCTCAAAGAAGTTTCTGCTGTCATAACTGTAGGATCACTTTATCGGGGATGTAGAAGGGATGATAGGAACACACAGAAGGACATCTCACAGAACTTGCCGTGAGGAAACATTAGAGAATCTATATTATCGCTGTTCCACCCCAAACTCAGTGGCTGTTGTAGCCGTGATGCTGTTGTAAGGTGGTTGACTGAGTTGAAAGGAGCAGGACAGGAGCTAAGAATCAGGCTGTAGACATGGAAAACCCTGGAAACATTCAGGCCTTTTTTGACATATTGGATCTCCCTACATTTCAGGTTGTCTCTCATTGCTCAAGAGCAGGGTAAAGGGAGAAAAATGGCAGTGATCTAGAAACCTGTATCAACTCTTTAGGACTTAAAATACTTGAAAGGGATATTCTGCCCATTCCCATTGTTTCTTATTTATTACACTTTTGGTAGAAAAGCTATATATTCTGAAACGCTCTGGGAGAGCAAAGAGAAATGGCCTAGAATGATAACTAGCTGGAAGCAATTTAAGTAGCTGGCCAGCTCTGGCATCTGTCAGCAAATAAGGCTAATAGCATGCTATTCACTCAGAGTCTATTTGTAAGATTAATGGTACAAGATAGGATATTTTATATCCTTACTCTGTTTACCAGCATGAGATAGTTGGAATGGAAATGGTTTTGAAAACAGAGAAATCCCATTGTGTATTTTACTGAGACTATAGATTTTTTCAAGGTATTTTGACAACATTAGCATGGTTCTGGCATATTTTACTATTTTAAGAAGGTTTCAATACTGCAAAATGTATAAATGGTCCCAGTGATAAAATACAGGGTTTACAAGTGGAGGGAACACAAAGTATTTTACTGTAGTCTCTTTTGACCAAGAGGAAAGTTAGAAATGCCCTTCTTGGTCTGAAATGTAGACCATGGATCCCACAGTCATTTTGTTGTACTTAGAATACACCTTCATTCAGCTTAGGCAAGTTAGGGGAATAAGATATTAAAAAATAATAATATAATGTTTTAAATGAATAAAACTAAAATGAAACAGATTTCAAATACTTCTCATGACATCTATTAAAAAATATACTGTTAGGGCGCCTGGGTGGCTCAGTAAGTTAGACATCCGACTCTTGATTTTGACTCAGGTCATGATCTCAGGGTCATGAGATCGAGCCCTGCACCAGGCTCTGTGCTGGGCATGGACCCTGCTTAAGATTCTCTCTCTCCCTCCCCCTCTGCTCTCCCCACTCCTGCTCTCTCTCTCTCTCAAAAAAAAAAAAAAGAAAAAAAAAGAAAAAATATACTGTCAATCATATTTTGATGCCAGGGTTATTCTTCTCATCCAATATTCTTACTTTCCATTCCTTAAAAAAAAAAAAGAACCATATTTTCTGAAATATTAGATGTGTTAGAGTGAAGCCCACTTTGGCATCAATATACCAGCAAAGACATTTTTCTAAAAATTAATATTTAATAGTTTCATTAATACAAATGGCATTTCCAATAGGTCCTTTAATTACATTTTTTCAATAAAAAATAAATGAAACAATCTTGAATTAATACTGGAGTTTGATAAATACATTTTATGAGAAAGTTATTATAAGTGCAGGGCTAGGAAATAACCAGATAAGGGGCACACTGTTGAATGGCATCTTAACAAATCTTCAATTACTTTCGGTGAGATCCTGAACTGAAGTGGACACATCGGGAAGTGGTTTCATAACACAGAGAAATCTCCTAATGAAGATTTTGCAAGAACATAAAGATGTTCTGGGTGAAAGGTTGAAAACTGTGCATTTATTACGTTTTTTATTAGGTTGGTGCACGTATAACATCACTGTGCTCTGCAGCTGCCCCTTTCACTGGCCTTTCTACATTTCATGCTTTTCATCTTCAATACCTCTGAAACTTTGTCACCAGAATCTTTTCTTCTGAGGTTCTCACCACCACATCCTCATGATCAACCCATCACATAGGTCTTTACCACATCACGATAGCGGATAGGGTGCATGGATTAGGCAGGGGTCAGGATCTCTGTGAATACCCACCTATTCAGCTGGTAAAGTATATGAGGAAGTATTCCTCCATCAGCAGCTGACCACGGAGAAGCAGGGTCAAGGAGAAGAAAGCATAGGCCTGGCCAATACTGGCAAGTCAAACTGTCCAGGGTGTGTGTGTGTGTGTTGCAGAATATGAGAATCCAAATAGGTAAGTAGGCACTAAGGACTTTTGAAAGTTTTCTTTTCTTTTCTTTCTTTCTTTTTTTTTTTACTTTGTGTAGTCTATAGATACTTACTGGATGCTTACGATGTTTTAGGCTCTGAGGCATTGGAAATATAAGTTATGTAATGCAGTGTCCACAGCAGACAGTGGAAGAAGACAAATATACAGGCTATTACATACTTTGGAAGTATTATAATTGGAGTACGTAGAAGGGATGATAGGAACACACAGAAGGACATCTAATGCAGGGAAGGATGTCTTCCTGGAGGAGTTGATGCCTCATCTGAGACTCAAGGGATAAGTGACAGTGAATCAGTGGAAAGAGAAAAGAGAGTGAGCTTTGCAGTGTGGAAGGGTCTTCCCAGAGAGAAGGAGCAGAACGCATTGATGTCAAGAGGGCCAGGATCACGTGGCACATTTTGAAAGTTGCACTGAGCTCATTTGGGTTGGAGAGCCAGGTAGCAGAGGGCTGAAGACGGGAAATTCTTCTTCTCCCCGTTGGGATTAGTTTGGCATCTTGTGGAAAGCAGCAGACTGAGATCCTCCAGGAAAGGATTAGCAAAGCAAGTGGACCATAGACTGAACAACCAAAATGAATGCCAAGAAGGAAAAGTGCCTCCCTGTTGACTGCCCTCCACTCCATTTCCTGCTATGGATTGTACAGAGCTCACTTCTTTGGTAACAAGCAACAGAGAACAACTCTAACTTAAACAAAAAGAGAATTTATTGGAAGGATGTTGGTGACTTATAGGAAAGATGGAAAATTAACCTTGGAAAGAATCAGGAAAGAAGTCAGTTTTACATGTAGTCAGGGCCCTATTTTAATTCAACAAAAGCACTATGAATCACCTGCTCTGTGTCAGACACTGTACAGGGCTGGGGACTCAAGAAAGAGAATGAAGTAAAACAGTTATGCACTTGCTTTCATTGCTCTTAGCATCTAGCAGGTGGGGGTGGAAGGAGTGTACCTAAAATAATCCCCCAAAGTATCCACGCAATTATGAAGTATGATATGTGCTATGAGCAAGAAATATTGGCATTTTATTTATTTATTTATTTATTTTTAAAGATTTTATTTATTTATTTGACAGAGAGACAGCTAGAGAGGGAACACAAGCAGGGGGAGCGGGAGAGGGAGAAGCAGGCTTCCCGCTGAGCAGGGAGCCCGATGCGGGGCTCGATCCCAGGACCCTGGGATCATGACCTGAGCCAAAGGTGGACACTTAACGACTGAGCCAACCAGGCACCCCAAAATATCGGCATTTTAAATTAACATGTCAGGAAAGACTTCGCTGAAGAGCTGGCATTTAAACTTAGATGTGAAGACTATGTAGTTACCCAGGTGAGAAGCATGTGAGGCTTTCCTGAAATGTGGAAGGAGGCAGGGTACTAGAACACTGGGAAAGCAGAGGGGTGGGAGCCTAGTGAGGAAGGAAGGCGGCTTGGAGGGTAAACTGAAACCGAAGTAAGGCTGGAGCGGGGTCATGCAGAGTGTAGTCGCGCAGGCATAGATTCAGTGTTCTGTTCTAAGCACGATGGGAAGCTGTTGAGGGGTGTTGTGCTGAAACATATGATCAGGTTTGCATACTGAAGGCTGACCTGTATATTAGATACAGAGCAGAGAGCAGAAGGCAAGCATAGAAGTAAAAGGGTCAGGACAGAGGTTCTTACGGCAATCTGGACACACTCAGCAATCATGTTACAGTTTTGTCTGCCCACTCTGCTTTTACATCTCTCTTCTTGTTCCTTTGGGGAATTTCTCCGCCCCCCCCCAACCTCCGCATGTCCCAGATGAGACTGACTAGCCTTGGTGGTTACTCAGAGTATCCCCATCCTTCTATTCAAAGTGCATGGCTCACAAAGGGGCCACGACTCAACCAGAATCAATTGGTATGTTCTCTGGATTCACATATATATGCCAGAAACGTGAAATTATTTTTCACTGGAGTGGCTAAGCTGGTAATAGGTAACCATAGGACTGCTAGCAGCCATTTTAAAAATATAGTGAATTAGTGTAGGACCGTCCCAGTTCAGTGCTGAGATGTGAGGTGAACAAGGCATTTGCCTCAGGTAGAAGATTCAAGGCAGCATCAGTATTACTGACTTTTCCTTTTGCCTCAGCCTCCAATAGGGCTCACATGCCATGATCCTTCATTTAAAATATTGAACATTAGCTCATTATGGATTTTTCTGCATTAACTTTGTTTGCTTTTTAAAAAAAACTGACATTAAAATATTTTTGATCTTGATTACTGAGTTGTTTGGTACTCCCTGAAATCTTGCATCCTAGATGAGCACGTCACTCACCTCACCCCTGGACCTGGATCATTTTGGGTCTGCCTAGTATTTGAACCCAATTCCTATGTTCAGGAAACACTGTACTTCATATGTCTTGATGGGAAACAGAGTTCATCTTTCATTATGAACCTAAAAATGCCATGGATATGGTAGATTGGTTCACTCCACATCCATTCTAATGGGTTTATTGTCTTCAATTTTAGAAGCTAGGGAACTAAAACATGCCCCATACTTCCTTGCAACTACTGATCAGACAGAGAGCCTAGGCTCTACAAGTCTTATAGCTTCACATAAGACCTTAATGCATAAGAACTGAAGGCCAGCGTAGTGATCAGATATTTTCATAAGCCTGGTAGCAGAGCCATATATGTAGACTTCTGGGAGTTGAGGTAGAGCATCTGGTTTTCAGTCCTGAGGGAGATTTGTGCTGAGCAGCAATTGTATATCACTAGAAATATCTCATAATGCAATAACCCATTGATTTCCTGGCCATGCAACACTCAACACACCTACTTTTGGTGCTCCTAAAGATTCTAAGAGCTACTGAGTATCGTGTAATAAATTCCTTTTTGCTTAAACAAACAGTAGGTGCTTTACTGTGTGTAACAAAGAGCTCAGTCCATCTGTTAGCTTTTCCAGCCTCCCTTGCAGCAAAGGCATAGACATACAAGTTAGGGTCAGCAATCAGAGGCATCTGTTTTGTTCATTGAATCTGGAGCTAGTGGCACGAAGAACAAAAGGGACAGGGGAGCACCTCTGTTTTGGAGAAAAGGGCAGCAGAAACATATCCAGTTTGTGAAAGCAGCAGCAGCAGATACCAGACACAGCACCTGGATGCCTTGATTTCAACCTGATGAGACCCTGAGCAGAGGACTTCCCTAGCCTGTGCTTAGACTTCTGACCCATGAACCTGTGGAATAATAACTTAAAAAAAAAGTAATAATAATAACAGTAATTTTTAAGTCCCTCCACATGTGATACTTTATTATATAGCAATAAAACAATGTGTCAGTGTTTAATTGACTTTAAAAAAAAATTCTTTCTTGGCAGTACACAAAACAATGGAATATCTCAGAATTGGTAACATCATGGGTTCAAGGAAATATTGTTGACAGTGATTTAAATCTTCCCTGTTTTGTTCAGAAGTTCAGTTTTTCAAATTCAGGAGTGAATAAATTTAGCCACTGGGTTCATTCAGTTGGAGCAGTGTGAAAAAAAAAATTAAAAGAGTTGTATTTGCAAGATGTTTTTTTATGATAACGGGCCACCTTATTTAAACCAAGGATAAAAATATTGGGAAAAAAAGGATAATAGCAAAAAGCGGTACTGCCACTTAATATTTATGATAGTTTAGATAAATTATGTATATTTTCCTTTTTTTCTCGTCTATGAAATGAAAATAATTATACTAACTCACAGAGCTGTGGTGATAACAATATAAAAAAGCACACATATACCATGTATTCCAGTGTCTAGCACATGGTAAATAACTACATTCTACCATTAAATCCTATTTAAGATAATTTCTCTAGTTTCAGTGAGAATAAGTTTTCTTCTGCTCCTACTTCCACTGACTACTCTGTCATGTATTCGACTTTTCTAGGCTCATGGTCTAGACCTGAAAATTATTTTTTAGCCAACTTTTATAGAGCAGAATAGAAAAAAGTTTTCACTAAATCTACAATCTGATGAAAAACACAACTAATTACTCAAGACCAAGAAAAGTTTACAAATCACACCAAAGAAAAAGTCTAGCTTAATCCAGCATACATATAACCGTTTATGAATATTTTATGAAATATTTAAAAAATAATTTTAAGTTTTTGAAATATATTACTTGAGCAACTGAACAAACGTTTATAAAGTTAAGTCTTTACATTCTCCCCATGCATGAGCTATTTCTATACCTGGCATTTCAAACCAGAGGCTTGAAATCTTTCTCTCCTGAAGTCACGGAGGTCAATCTTTCTCAGTATGTCATTCATTTCGCATTTCAGTCACATGCCCCAAAAGCACTGTAGAGAAATCTTAGTGAAATCTTAGCTCGTGGTATGTTTTGTATTGACAGGGTTAACCAAGTGGAACAGCTACTTAGAGATACTTCTTTGAATATAAATGGCTGAAAACAGAATCATTGCTAGTTGAAAATCAATCTAAAAAACATATTTTATAGCTAATATTATATAAGTTAATATAAACATGATTATTGTACATATTCACCAAATATAGGCGTGTCTGCATATATTTGCATATAATTGCACATACACAAACACATATAATTTTTTGTGTAGCTCTTTGCAGATTAAAGAGGTCCCACATACCACATTTACTCCTGTGATTTACCATGAATCCAGTGGAGGTCTGACTACTACCAGCACAGTTTTTTAGAATCTTTGAATGCAACTCAGTTAATTTATAGTTACCTAACTTATGAGAACTTTGAAATCTTTATATAAAGGAGGAGCAACATTCAATTACCTCTAAACGCACATTTGCAAGTATAACATGAAGGAGAACCCTCTGTAAGAAGGCTTATAATAGTATTTAATAATTGGGGTGGCCTGTATACTCAACACTTCAAATGGATTCTAGCAAACTACAATGCATATTGTATGTCAGCCTCGATCTCTAACAGTTTGAATTTTTTGACATTTTATGAATATTCCAGTGATACAACAGTAACTAATACTACTGAAGAACATCGACTTTTAAAAAGCATTTTAGGGGCGCCTGGGTGGCTCAGTCGTTAAGTGTCTGCCTTCGGCTCAGGTCAGGATCCCAGGGTCCTGGGATCGAGCCCCACATCGGGCTCCCTGCTCAGCGGGAAGCCTGCTTCTCCTTCTCCCACTCCCCCTGCTTGTGTTCCCTCTCTCGCTGTGTCTCTCTGTCAAATAAATAAAATCTTTAAAATAAATAAATAAATAAATAAATAAAAATAAAAAGCATTTTACCATACAGTTAATTTTGTAATAATTCCATTATTATCAACCACTTTACAGGCAAGAGAACTAAGAATCAGTAGATGAACAATATAGTATCACACGACCAGTTGCAAGAGGGTTTGGGATCCAAAATGAGACTTTTGGTTCTAAGTTTAGGCTCATTTCTCTTGTAACACATTTACCACGTGTGGTTAAGGCAATATACATATACATTTTTTTTTCTTGTTATTAGGCCTGAACACCAAGAAAAAAGCCAATTTCAATAACCCAAAAACTGATAAGTTTCTCTAATCCTTTTCAAAATTTGAGATATTCCTGTGAAAAGATTTTCAAACCTGATCGGTAATTATACTGCTTAGTTTTTGAACAAGCAAGACTTTTTGTATCAGAAGTTCTATGTGAATAAAAACAAGAAATTTCATGCTGTTATCTGTGCCAACGAGGGTCCCAACATTGATTCCACAGAAATACATACCTTTACACACACAGGGTGAAAAAGCTCTAGAGAATCCACCTGCACCAAAACAAGAAAATAATTGATCCTTCTAGAGAGAACTAACACACTAAGGATTTTATGCAATATTTGACTGTAGACAAGGGCTTCAGAGTGGAGATGTTCCCACTCTGTTTGAGGAGAGCCTCTTGTTAGCATCAAGCATTCACTTTACAATCGAATTTTCATATTCATCCATGGTGCGGTCCACGTATCAAAACTCTGTTCCCTCTTTGATGAGAAAAATATCTACATCTCAGTGAAACATTCCTATATGCTGACCTTACTCAATCGGTAAAATATAAGGCTTTAAAGAAATCTTTTAGATTAGCATCGAAATAAAGACTATTGACTGAACTAATTATCCCTCTATGTTTTTAATTTCGAAACCCATTAGGAAACATCCTGGTCCTCATAAGATCGTGTCACATAACTTCTAATACCTCAGTGCTCTGCCTGAAGGTATTTTTCAAAATGGGATGGCACTCAGCCTAATCCTAAGGGGTATGAATTCATATGCTCAAGAGATTACAGTGGGATCCATGTTATATGATATAGTCTGGTAGAAAGGAAAGCATGATCAGTACTGTTTGGACACACGTATGAAGTGTCTATCTGGGAAGAGTTCTGGAGAAGGAGCCAAAACTGAGCTAGAATATCAAGGAGAAATACACATTCATTATAAAACAAGAAAAGAAATAGAATTCTAAGCTGAGGAAATTTTATGTGATGAGATAAGAAGGAGGCAAAAAAAAAAAAAGACTGGGGAGCTTTAAATACTTAACACTTTCTCAGAATGTCATGTATAGGGGAAAGAACAGTGGAAGATGGATTTTGAAAGGTAAATGGGAACCAAATCATGAGGATACTAGATACCACAAAAGAAAAAGAAGAGAGAAAGTGTTAATTTCAATTATTTACCAAATCCATTGGAGAGTTTTATTGAAGGGCTGTATAAAATCAAATTTGGACTTTATAAATCCCACTTGGGAAGTGCTATCGAGAAACAGAAGGAAAAAAACAGAGTCAAGGAAACGTGGTAGTTTTAAGATCCTGTTTCAAATACTTAGTTCATATATATAGGCACACACATTCTCTCACTTATACATCAAAGCTTGGTGTTTCCCACTATAAACTAAAAGGACAGAAGTACTCTTCAAGGGCATAGGAATCAGCTGAGGCCACTGCAAACTGGCATCCACTTCTAGCCTGAAAGGTTTTCCTGTGTTTTAAAAGTGTCTTTTTAATTGAAAATAGTAAATCTCCTCTCGTTCAAATGACACTTTCACAACAAGGGAAAAAAATCAAGCCACATTATGTGTGGGTATCCAGTGATTCATCTCCAGGATTCAGGAAGCCAGCTTATAAATGATTGCAATACTCTGCTAAGAGGTAATCAGAGTATAAAGCAAACAGAGGGATATAGAGGATGAAATGTGAGAGATGTTCAAGAGGACCAGGCAATTGATCAGATACAGGGGCGAGAAGAAACGGAAAAACAGAGGTGACTTTCATGTTTCTTCTTTGGGTGATGGCATATACAGTAGAGCCTTTTACAAAGGTGGGAAATATAGGTTAGATTCCAGAAATGTTCAGGTTGGCACGTTTTAAACCAAATCAACAAACATTTGATTTAATGCTGTGATTCTGAATCAGATATTTGGCATATAAAAATGTACTTTGTGTTCGTAGTTGGCAAGCTAGCAATTTCTTCAGTGCCTACAATTGAACTACATAACTTACAGACCACGGAACATTTGGTTTAGCTTCGGAGCCAGAATAGTTTCAGTAGATGCCACTTTATAATACAGAATATTGCATGAATAGTTTTAATTAGGCAATTAGTTATGTTGCTCATGGCATAGAGCAAGAAGCACAAAGCCTCAAAATAGGTAATCAATACTGCCACATGTAATCAGTTGAATTTAGACTGTAGGTAAACACAGGACTAAAACAAGTAAAGTCAATTATAAATATCCTGATGTGATTAAATAACACTTTGTAGGAAATTATAAAAATATCTGAACAGAATTATATCCATTGCTTTGAGGATAAACTAAGCTTTAAGACACAATTCATTTATTCATTCAGCCTACGGAACACCTATTAAGAGCCAGACACTGTGCTAATAAATGCTGGGGTATAGTCATAAAAACCATGACCTCTGTAGTTTATAACTTAGAGGAGAAGGCAAATGCTCAATAATCACAAAAACCTATAATCATACACCGTGATACAACCTATGAAGAAAGATACAGTAAGCAGAAAAATGCCCCATCCCCCCAAAAGATGTCCACATACTAATCCCTAAGAACCTCTGAGCATGTTACCTTCCATGGCAAAAGGGACTTTGCAAATGTGATTAAAATATATATATATATAATATATATACATATATAGTCCTAATATATATATGTGTGTGTATATATATATTTCTATTTAGTTGATCTTATTCATAGTTAACATGGTAGGAGGGAAACTACAGAGGCAACTGGGGGAAAATGGCTATCAAACTGGGTAAGCTATGGGCTTGACCTTCAGTGACCTCACGGAAAGAGGAAAATGAAGATCCCTACGGATCCCCGAGATGTCAGATGCTGAAGTTGAAATGAGAGTCTTAATTCAGCCAGTACAAGCACAAACCTGTCTAAGCAAGGCAGAGTGGCAAAAATATCCCTGAGAAATAAAGAATCGTGATCATCAGAAGTGAGAAATCAGCATGCAGGAAGCAAATAAAAATAAAATAAAATGGAAATTTAGAATAAAGACTCAGGATCCCAAGTGTATGAAGAATAGAACTCTGAAAGAGACTCTACTTAAGTGTGTATATTGATTAAAGAATTATGGAAACGATAAAGGGAATTGAAATAAAATGGGCTGAAATGAAGGACAAAAATTCTAGAAATTATGTTTTCATTATGAACTGACTCTTTTTTCATCATGAAATATTACTCTTTATCTTGAACAATATGCCTGAAATCTACTTGTACACCAGCTTCCATATGCCTAGTATTTGCATGGAATATCTTTTTCCATTTACTTTCAAATTTCTGGCTCTCTATGTTCAAAGTGTATATCTCTTATAAACATTATAGAACTGGGCCTTGCCCTTTTATCAAGACTGCCAGTATTCACTTCTTTTTAGAGTGCTCTGTCTATCTATATTTACTGTAAGCATTGATGTATTTCAATCTCCTGTCTTGCTATTTGTTTTCTATATGTTCCATCTATTTTTGGTTCCCTTATTCCTCTTTTCTTATCTCCTATAAGCTGAATTGTATTTTTTAAAAATTTGCTCTCCAGATTAAGATAAACACTTTTCACTCACTCAGTTATGACAGGGCTCCCAGAGCTATATTAATTAGTTTATAATAGAAATAATCTCATATGCGTAAATTGAGACGGGAAGGGCAGAGGTGGAAAATTTGAGGGTCACTGAAGGGGCTCCAAATTGCATTAACCCCAAATCAGAGGGGTTTATAAAAGCTTTAGATGTTGAACAAGGTCTTTGATGACTATCTCCAAAATCTTTCTGATGAAAATTGACTCTAGTCAAATCCTGCAAGCAAGGAAAGGATAAGTCTGTTGGAGATATTAAGGATAAGCTCTTTAACAACTTTAGATAATAATACTCAGGAGTAGATCCTGAAGCAAATGTGAACACAGCTCTCTCCTCTTTTTTTTTTTTTTTTTAAAGCTTTAACAGAAAATAGAGGATTTAATATGCAAGCAAAAGTCAAATGGAAAATAGTCCTTTTGTCAAATCTTCTGCTCACTGAATATTTTTATGAGGCTGTGGAACAAAAATAGAATAAGACCTAGAATACACTGATGTCCTTACAAATAAAACAACTAAATGTTCTCATCCCAGTCATTAAGGATTCTAACAGGAAATCTCTTCTAAGGATACCAATGCATATACCACGAATAAAACTGATATTGGGGGATGGGGGAGAATACAATTGTCCAATGATAACTAAGAAGGTAAAAGTAAAAAAAAAAAGTAGGCAATCAATAAAGATGACCTAAGGAGGAATCAAATGCTCAGTTTTCTGTTTTATCTTTAAGCCTACAAGAAGAAATTTATCTAAATATTAGAGGACAAGCTTGCAAGTTTTTTTTTTAATTTATTTACACAGATATTACAACACAAGCATAAAGTGTTGTGTTCTTATATAACCTTAGCTTCAAAGTCAACAAAGTGCTCAGGTGATAGGTATCTCTAATGCCCCTTGGACACTCACTCTCATATATTTAACTGATAATATTCTTTCCTTCTTTGTGACATCATAGCTGCTAACTTCATAGACAGACAGGGGTATACTGTACAAATTGCCAGATTCAATGTTCTCCTGATAGCCTCTTTCTTGAAATCCTTCAGGATTCTCCTGTTCCTAATAAGGTCAGAGATAATTTGGACATTGGCTTACTGGTATTCTTGTGTCTCAATCCAATCCAAACTGAAGCTCTTCACAAAGAACTGGAATCTCTGTGCACTACAATGTCCATGGATATTGGCAGAATTATGGAGGCTGGACGCCTGAAGGTTCAGAGAAACCCATCCAAACCTCCTCTCCCACAACACTCTCTAAAACTAGAATGAAGAGAGACTAAATCAATAAATGAAAACCTAATAAAGATACATTCTACCTGTACCAGTTATTGTAATATTTTTATGATCCAAGTTAAGAAACAGGCAAGGATATAGATTTTTTTCAAGATCACAGGGCCATAAATAAAATTGTTATTTCCAACTTCCCTGTGGTACCAAAAACAAATACAGTTTTATATTTGGTGTCACATGAGGCTATATAATTTACAGTCAAAGACTGGTGTTCTGCTTTCTTTACTGTCCCTTTAGATCAAGATAATTCATGCCTCCTTGCCTTCTCCTGGCAAGGTCAACAATAGACCTTTACACTTATGCTTCAGGATTTACAAAGACATCTTCTTAGTTTTTCCAAGTTCTCTGCCAGGGCCTTCACAACCTGATGAATCCATTTGATCCTATTGTTATTCAACCTGTAGATGACATCTGGCCATACAGTAAAGATGACTTGAACTCAAAGATCAATTCCTTCTATTTATATACCATTTAAAAAAAATTTTTTTTTAAGTTTTATTTAAGTAATCCCTACACCCATCGTGGGGTTCAATCTCATAACCCTGAGATCAAGAGTTGCAAGCTCCACTGACTGAGCCAAGCAGGCGCCCCATCTATTTACATACTATTTTAGCTCAAGAGGGACATAAATACTTCCCAAAATAAATTACAATTTAATCAATAAATGTGTATTAACTAAGGCATGAACTATCATAGGAGGTAAATTACTTATTCTTGACAGTCTAAAAGCCATATACAACTTTCAGAAACCAATCACTAGGAGAAAATTCAAAGAACCCCTGAGTCTTGTTAGCTGTGGTAGGTAATGATTTGCCAACTTGTCTGAAATAGACACACCTCTTTAGGACTTAAGTAAGTCTTCAGTAACTAAACTTCCTCTTTGGAAACATAAACCTGAACAGTTTGTGATTTAAAGTTAGCTTTATACAAAGTTCTCCCCTATGAAACAAAGCCTTCACTCGTGAAGGGTGAGGAAAGGTGACAAACATGGTCATAATTAGGGCACTGGTGAAGATCTTTTGTAGCCAGAAGAGAACAGGGGGAGAAAGGGTCCTCTACCCTGCAGAGGGGCAGGGATATGTACTGCTGTCAGAGATAAACTAGGAGAGAGGCAAGAATACTGGAAAGACCACATCCCTGAAATTTAGGATAAAATAATTGTCTGAAGCTTAATCAGATGCCCGAGAACATCTCCCACTCCCAACCGTAATTCCAACAAGCGTTGAATAACAAGTTCACTGTAAAAGGCATACCTTGTCTAAAGCATGGTTCAAAGAGGAGACCTAAATCTAAGGATGGAGCAGCAATTGAGAAAAAATCCCTCTGGCAAATCAGCTCCCACTCCAAACACAAAGTATCCCTAAAGGATTTTGAAGCCTGTGGTAAACTGAAAGTAACCATAGAAACCACAGACTTCAAACTCAACCCAACTCCTGATTAGATTAACTCAAATCCAATACACAAAGAAAGCATCAAGAAAGGTCAGGGCCCTGGGTGGCTCAGTTGTTAAGCATCTGACTCTTGAAATTGGCTCAGGTCATGATCTCAGAGTCATGAGATTGGGCTCCACCCTGGGCATGGAGCCTGCTTAAGGTTGTCTCTCTCCCTCCCCACCCCCTCATGTGCATGCACACTCTCTCTCAAAAAAAAAAAGAAAGAAAAGGAAAAAGAAAAAAGAAAGGTGTGCTTATTTTCAGCTATAAATATATTTACCTTGGTCTCTACCGTCCTACACAAAAGGCAAGAAAAAACATAAAACCAAGAGACAAATTATTAAAGTCATATCCACATATGACAGATGTTGCAACTACTAATTTAAAATTATTACAATTAAAGTATTAAAAGTCCTAATAAGAAAGCTGGGAAACATGCTAGATGAAATTGATAATTTCAGCAGATAAAATGAAACAATAAAAAATAAAATAAAAACACCAGAATTAAATAACACACTATAGAAAACTTTTGATGGGCTTATCAATAGTAGACTTAATACAGCCAAGGAAATAATTAGGGAACTTGAAGATAGGTAAAGAGAAATTATCCAAACTTAAAAACAAAGAGAGAAAAGGAGTAGAGGAAGAGAAGACAAGTACAGAGCATCCAAGAGTTTGGGATAATATCAAACTCTCCACCATTCACATAATTGCAATCCTTGAAGAAGAGGGACAGAAGACGGAATAAATTTGAAGAAATAATAGTTTGTTTTCCAAAATTAATGACAGCAACCAAATCCAAGATGCTCAAGAAACACCAACAGGGAAAATTATCATCGAATTCTATCCAAAAAAAAGGAAAAGTAAAGAAAAGAAATTCAACACACATAAATGAGTCATATTGTCATTTTCAAACTGCTTAAACAAAAGACAACTCTTGAAGGAAGTCAGATGAAAAGAAGACATTACAGATGAAGATGTAAGAATTATACAAGACTTTTCTTAAGAAACCATGCAAGCTAAAGGACAAAGCAGTGATATATTTAAAGTGCCAAAAGAAAAATCTCAGCCCATAATTTAATATCCAGTAAAATATCTTTTTTTAAATGAAGGGGAAATAAAGTCTTTTTCAGACAAACAAATAATGAGGGAGTTCATTGCCAACTCACCTACTCTCCAAGAATATTAAAGAAGGAATATGATACCAGACAGAAATTTGTATTTACATAAAGTAATGAAGAACACTCAAAATGTATGTCACTGCCTTCCAAAACTTGGCCAATATAAATCAATTCTATCTCCCTACAAATCCACTGTTTTCCAGATCCTGGATCTATATCTCAGGTGCCCTGTACTGTGTTTTTCTTTTCTAGTATTTTCATTTAATTTTTTCATGGAGGTTACACCTCTCATCTGGAAACATCCTCTCCTGGTGACCTCTTTCAAAGACACATTTAGGACTCTGACAAAATGGCTTTCTTTTTTTTAATTATATAGGAATAATAAAATTAGCTTTGCTTAATCAAGAAGCTTTATGATGGTCTTCTTGTTTGAAAGTCAAAATAAATACACAAACACTTAAAACTTTTAGCATAAAATGCAGGAGAATATATTTATGACCTTGGGTAAGGTGGGGTTTCCTAATGAAAAGGTACATCGATTCAACCACATTGGCAAGTAATTCCACCATTCCTAGCAAATTGAAAGACATGCATACCATCCAACCTAAGAATCCTACTTTGTTACTTTTAATGAACTAATTCGCACATAAGGAAGCATATACAATCATGTCCATCACTACGCCATTTATAATGATGAGAATGTGGAAGAAATGTAGCAGAACCTCAGTTGAGAAAGCTTAAAGAAATTGCCATATGATGACAAAATAGAATTCTGTTAAGCAGTAAATATTAATAACACAGATCTAATCATTAATAGTACTAAAAATAATTCCGTATTTGAAAGGTTATATGCAATGTAATATACACACAACAGTCCCTCTTTATCTGCAAGGGATAGGTTCCAAGTCCCCCAGTGAATGCCTGAAACCACAGATAGTACTGAACCCTATATATATATACCACGGTTTTTTTTTTTTTCTATACATGGATAGCTATGATAAAGTTTAATTTACAAACTAGACACAGTAAGAGATGGATGAACAACAATAACTATTAGTAAAACAGAATAACACTATACTGTAACAAAAGTTATGGGAATGTGGTCTCACTCTCAAAATATCTTATTGTACTGTACTCACCCTTCTGATGATGATGAAATGATAAAATGCCAACAAGATGAGACGATGTGAGGTGAATGATGTCAGCATCCTGATGTAGCAGTTAGTCTACTATTGACTTTCTGACTATATGCTGACCGTGGTTGACCATGGGAACCTGAAAATGCAGAAAGTGAAACCATGGATAAGGGGTGGGGGTGGCAGGTACTGTATACAGCTGAAACCATTATATAATAATTGAATTATATAAAGTTGCTCTTTTTATAGACCAAATAAGGTCAACTATTGTCACTTCCAATGGTATTCAACCTAATCTAAGTTAAAACACATTTAAAGAATAGTATATGTTATCTGTGGATATTGTTATTGATAACTAGCTAACAACTTAATAGCTAACCAAATTTCTTGACTTTATAGTATGTGGCAAGCACGGTTATAAGCATTTATATGTATAATGTAGTTAATTCTCATGATAACCCTATGAGGTAGATAGATTATTACACTTTTTTTTTAAGATTTATTTATTTGAGAGAAAGAGAGAGCACACACATACGTGTGAATGGAGGTGGGAGAGGGAAAGGGAGAGAAGCAGACTCCTTGCTGAGCACGGAGCCCCAGTCAGGGCTCAATCCCATGACCCTGAGATCATGACCTGAGCTGAAATCAAGAGTGGGAAGCTTAACCGACTGAGCCACCCAGCTGCCCCTACATTATTACACTTATTTTTATAGAGGAGGACACTGAGGCCAGGGAAACTGTGTAACTATTCAATGAAAGGAGAAAAAAAAAAAAAAGCATGTCTGAAAGTACACCAATCTTATGGTAAAGTTTACTCATGGAGAAGAAGGTGGGTGAGAACAAATATTGTGGAGAGGGATTTATGTTTTATTACAAATAAGCAAACAAATAAAAACACAAAGAGGATGAGAGAGCTAAAGTTAATATGGAAAAATGTTATAATCTTTTTTTTATTTCTTGGCAGTTCATAGTTTTGAACTATTTTATTTTTTATTCTTTTTTTTATGCTTGGAATCTCTCTCTCTCTCTTTTTTTCTTTAATTTCAAAATAAAGACCACCAAACTCTTTGTGAATTGCTTCCCCATAATTCCTAGCCTCATTCTCCTCTAGCAGATATTGGTCTTTAAGTGATCTTCAAAGTCCTCCAGAACAACCCTTGATAATAACAACCGACATTCATGTGCCAGAAAAGCTTTTGTAAGAAGTATAAAGAAAAGAGACTTAAAAAAAAGGAAAAGAAAATTTCTCCCCCAAATATATATTCCATCTCTGCAACTACTTGGGAGTTGCTCAGTAAATATTTTAGAGTTCCAAAAATCATAGAGGTATTTCATTTCCCATACATGAAAGATAATTGCTCTTTGAAATTATTCAGCTGAAAAGCAGTAGAAGTGGAAAACTTGGGGTAAGTAAACTAACCACAGGGAAGTAATCAATTCACAAAACTCAAACAATGAAAATGTTGTAGTACAGGAACACCTCCAAATTCAGGTAAGATCATAGTTGGTGCTTCTCTTAATTAATTAAGCTTTTTTGTTGAGTTTATTTGACCAATAACATTGTGTACTTAAGATGTAAAATGTTACTTCGATACATTTCTATATTGTAATATGAATGGTGTTATAGTGATATTTATCACCATATATAATTATAGTAAAATATTATCTAAGTTCATTACACTGTGCATTAAATCACCATGGCTTATTTACTGCTAGTTAAGTGTGAATCTACTTAAGGGTCAAAGAACAAATATAGGAAAGATATGGTTGAATCTCCTCCTAGTTAATTTTCTTTTAGGAGAATTAGCACCAGGTTTACAGGACAAAGATATTTTTTAGCCGTTGTGATTGTGGTTGGAATTTTAACTGTGCACAGAGAGGAGTGAAAGGCTGGGTTCCTTTGGAGGGACAATGTCCCTCAGGGTATTCTTCCTTCAATGAGGCTGGAACAGGAGGTCTTCTGGGCAGAGCAATTCTTCCTGGGAGGAATCCCAACACAGCTGATAAGGTAAATTAGAGCTTCAGGCTGCTTCTCTGACGTGGAAAGGTCTGGGGAGAATGAATTTGCTCCTGTTCTTCACTTTTATCTTTACATGACCTTCTTGCTCTGTCTCCCTCTGCTTTTCTCAGTCGCTGTCTTTTCTTCAGTATTAGAGGTAGGACTACCCTGATTATTTTAACATCATTACCTGATTCTTCTTGAGGGAACACATTTAAGAGATGGTTGCCTGGGACAAGAATTGATCCCTATTTGTGGGTAGTATAAGTAGCACTGCATTTTCACTAGTGAAACAAACCTTGAATATTAAACTCTGAATTTGGTTCTTAATTAATACCCATGATGATTTTAGATATGTTTCATGCAAAACAATGACTGAGAGGGAAAGAATCCTCATCCTAAAAATCTTTAAGCCTTAATCTGAGGGAAGAGTCAGTGTCACTTGTAATCTCTTTCTTTTCTTCCTGTTATTTAGCAAAATAGATATTTGGGGTCTTTAATCAGCTTACGCATTTTTGTATTATATAGCTCAGGCTTCCCCAAATTTTTAACTACCCCTCACAGTAAGAAATACATTTTATATAATATTCTTATACATATATATATGTGTGTGTGCTTCTTTATGAAACAAAAGTTTCAAGAAGCAACACTTACCTTTCTATGTGTGTTGCACTCTTATGTTTCCACCCTCTTCTTTTTCAATGAAAAAAGTGCTGGTGCTATTTCATTAATTTCATGACCCAGCATCAGGTAACAGACTATACTTTCTAAATCACTCGATAGCCAATGTAGATAAAAACTTATTTTATTAAAGCAAAGTATATATGTAATGTATATATGTAATATATATAGAATGCATATAATATATATGTACTATATGTATATAGATATGTATATATGTTATAACATATATAATTGATATATATAGTATGTACCTATAGTATTACTCAATTGCCTCACTCTTGTTTCTAAAATTTTAATTGTGGTAGTAAGATAATGTATGTTAGACTTGGCCATTCAAAACAATGTTTTTGCTGGTTTTGATTTAAATCAGAACTTTATATGTGAACAAAATAATTAGATAAGATTGGATAAGCTCACAGATAGATGAAAATATGGCACAGATTACTCCAATATTGATATGCATGTAAGTATATTCAGCTATCTATATATAAGATATCCTTTCAATTCTTCTTTAGTGATGAACTGGTAAACACCTTTAGTCAGGTGTGATTAAAAAAGTCTTTCTACATAGAAGATTCTCAATAAGTGCTAGTTCCTATTTAATCGTTACCCTGTAATGGTCATTTTAGTCCCAGCTTTACGGATATCTGAAGAAGATGCCATCAGCTGAGATCAGGCACTGAGATTTTTGTTCTCATGGTATAACTCTTTATGCCTAAAAATAATGGGAAATTTTGCTAAATTCTTAAATTAACTTGAGGTTTCAATGAGATACCACCTCACACCAGTCAGAATGGCTAAAATTAACAAGTCAGGAAACCACAGATGTTGGCGGGGATGCGGAGAAAGGGGAACCCTCCTACACTGTGGGTGGGAATGCAAGCTGGTGCAGCCACTCTGGAAAACTGTTTGGAGGTTCCTCAAAAAGTTGAAAATAGGGCTACCGTATGACCCAGCAATTGCACTACTGGGTATTTACCCCAAAGATACAAATGTAGGGATCCGAAGGGGTACGTGCACCCCGATGTTTATAGCAGCAATGTCCACAATAGCCAAACTGTGGAAAGAGCCAAGATGTCCATCAACAGATGAATGGATAAAGAAGAGGTGGTATATATATACAATGGAATATTATGCAGCCATCAAAAGGAATGAGATCTTGCCATTTGCAACAACGTGGATGGAACTGGAGGGTGTTATGCTGAGCGAAATAAGTCAATCAGAGAAAGACATGTATCATATGACCTCACTGATATGAGGAATTCTTAATCTCAGGAAACAAACTGAGGGTTGCTGGAGTGGGGGGTGGGGTGGGAGGGATGGGGGGACTGGGTGATAGACACTGGGGAGGGTATGTGCTCTGGTGAGCGCTGTGAATTGTGCAAGACTGTTGAATCTCAGATCTGTACCTCTGAAACAAATAATGCAATATATGTTAAAAAAAAAAAAAAAGAAGATAGTAGGAAGGGAAAAATGAAGGGGGGGAAATCGGAGGGGTAGACGAACCATGAGAGACGACGGACTCTGAGAAACAAACTGAGGGTTCTAGAGGGAAGGGGGGGGGATGGGTTAGCCTGGTGATGGGTATTAAGGAGGGCACATACTGCATGGAGCACTGGGTGTTATATGCAAACAATGAATCATGGAACACTACATCTAAAACTAATGATGTAATGTATGGTGATTAACATAACATAATAAAAAAATTTACTTGAGGTTTAAACGATACTTGTGATAAATTCACAATAAGCTACAGACAGTTGTCTTATTTCTGCCTTCTTTACATTTCTATACCTTTTTTCCCCACTGTGGTTGCAGCTAATGCAGAAAAGTACTGGTTTGGGCTTACAGCTTCATCTATTATTGGAAAATACTGGATATCATCAATGACAAATGTGCAGCAAAAACTGAGAGGAGGCTTCCTGCTTATGAAGAGCAATATTAGAAAGTCTACCTAGTCATGACTGAATCTATGCATCATATCCTGTTCTTGCAGTAAATAACTTTTTACTTAAATGTAATTAAATGGCTTTTTCTAAGACTTTGTGGTATAATTATTACTTTTGTTTATGGCACATCCACAAAGAAGAAGATTAAATTCACATATTTTGAAGATAAAGGAATAGGTCAAATCCTAAAACCAGAACCTAATTCCCTAGCAGCCTATAGGAGTGGAGAGATGAATGCCCAGGTGTGTGTGTAGACCTCTTTATGGGCCATTGGAGGAGTACTTGAATAACATTAGAAGAATTGCATTTTAGAAAGATTACTCTGATTGCAGTCACTATACCCAAGGTCAAAAGCAAGAGGAGAAACAACCTCCATCACTTTCTAGCTCCATAGTTCATAACTTCTACAGCAGAGTAAATGCAGGATAGCTGGGTGCAGTGCACAGCAACTCAGGAACATACAAAGGACCAAGCCTTTAGATGTGAAGAGAGTGGGTTAAGGAGCACTCAGTTTTGTTTTGTTTTGTTTTTTAAAGACTTATTTATTTATTTGACAGAGAGTGTGTGCAAGTGGTAGGGAGGAGCAGAGGTAGAGGGAGAGAATCTCAAGCCAACTCCTTGCTGAGTGCAGAGCCCGAGGTGGGGCTTGATCCCAGGACCCTGAGATCATGACCTGGGCAGAAACCAAGGGTCAGACACTTAACTGATTGAGCCACCCAGGCACCCCAAGGAGCACTCAGTTTTATCAAGAACCAGCCACTTGGTCCATGATTGAGTTATCCACAGTTAAAGGCTCAGGGTTAGAGGATATAGGTGCTGATTCTCCAGAACTCACTCAGAGAGGAGAGTGAGCCACGTTCTTCACTTTCTTCTGCTTTTCCTAATAACTCTCTACAATAATATGAATATTAAGTATTTTGAGCATAAATATTTAAATGCAACATAATAACTTAGTGGAAGAATTAGAATAATAATTACCTGGGTATAACTAGATTCCATGTTCATACATCAGAACTGTAATCAGCTATACATACATTTGAATCTGAGCTATTTGTTTCAAGGTTTTATCCTTGCTTCTCTCTGCTACACTTAAAGTATTTTTTTTTTAAATCTGATTTATTTAAAGATACTGTGGGTTCTCCATATACATTTATCTGAAAATATCTAGATAAATCAACTGACCTGGAGCCTTTTCGAGTGGAATGGTTTCAAAGTTGAAGGAAAATTCAATTAAATCTGAGAGATTCATTCAGCTGGGGTGTCAAGAGTTGAAACAATGTGCGGCAGAATCACAAGCCCCTGAAGTGACCTTTACCTTACCTCTGTGCAGCACCTTACAGCAAAGGATAGCATACCCCAGGACATCACTGGGATGCCCTCCCAAGTGAAGCTATTGGCAAGAAATCCACCAGCCTTCTAAGGTGACCCTCGAACATGCTCCTTCCTACCATTCCTTCAGCAGTTTTTTTTTTTCAACAGGTAAGTTTTTATATACTGACTAGACAAGCTAATATTGTCTTCGTTTCTTTTTTATTTTATTTTTAAAGATTTTATTTATTTATTTGACAGAGAGAGAGACAGCGAGAGAGAGAACACAAGCAGGGGGAGTGGGAGAGGGAGAAGCAGGCTTCCCGCGGAGCAGGGAGCCCGATGCGGGGCTCGATCCCAGGACCCTGGGATCATGACCCGAGCGGAAGGCAGACGCTTAACCGACTGAGCCACCCAGGCGCCCCTATTGTCTTCGTTTTTAACAGTAAAACCAAAACAAACAAATAAAAAAAAGATCCTCCCTTGGAAAACATGGGCTTTCTTTTTTCACCAGAGATATTTTCTACATAGGCATTTATTCAACATGCATTCACTGTGTTCCACACATGCAAGTCCCCAATCCAACAAGTATTTGTTGTGCATCCTCCCACATGTCATCCCCATGCTAGGCTCTGAGAATACAGAAAAGGAAGGCACAATCCTAACTCCCGTTGCTCATATTCTACAGGATAAGCAGGATAGTAATCTGCTTGAGTATCATTACTTGGGTGTGCTACCGGCCTAAGGGTTTGAGTAGAGCCCAGGGAGCCAGAAGCCTGATGACTGTAGTATCACCCAGATGAAATGGCTCACGATGTACATTCCGCTGTGACATCAGATGACCTACTTTGCAGTCTACTCAAGCCGACTCTGCTTAAAGCGTAAGAGAACAGCTGAATCTGGCTCAGAAATTTTGTGTTGGATTCCAAAAGGGCTTAGTAGCTCTACACTGCTATGGCTAGATCTTCGTTTAAAGGTTTAGACCATCTGTCCACTTATTTCTCAATGAACTGTTCACTTCATGGAAACGACTTTTTTTAATTATTATTTTAAATGTGTACCCTACCTGTCAAATGACACAATTATCAAATCAGGTAGACAATAAACTTCAGAAATGTACAAAATATAAGCTTGTGATTTAATAACAGCACCATGGAAATATTTTGATAATTACCTTAAATGTGATTTTCTTATAGGGATAATAAGACATTTTATAGATATATTTTTAAAATGAGCAGTGTAAAATCCTCTTACAGACTGAAATAAAGGGGCTGAGGTGGAGGTCAAATATAATGCATTTGAGTTGTAGGCAGGTATGTTCGCAGTAGTGGCCACTGATGAGTGATTGACAAGCAGAGAGGAAGAGATAAATATGTATGTGAAGGATTTCAATTATTCATGTTTCTTAGGAGGCAGCTTGGGTTTAACCTAATGGCATCTCATTTACTGCCTGTTACACTTGGAGGTGGTTTAGCAGGCCTAGAGAAGAGTTTTTTTGTTTTTTTTGTTTTTTTCAAGAAAATTCCTTTGTGGCACAGAGTACCGAGAAAGGATAGCCTCGCACTTCACAACAGTTCATGCGAGGGACGGGAAGGCTGGAAATCCACGTTGCTTTGAATAAAGAATATTTGAATGCATTTAAATCACTTATCTAAATTTATTATGATAAAATCATGAATTATGTTCACTCTACATTTGCAATTAGATGGTACAACAGATGGTGAAGATTTACAGAAACATTAACATTCTGGATAAGACAAGTTTAATAAATTTGTCTATGGAAGTCTCTGGGGCTATGGGGGAAATGTTTACATGGCAAATAAGATGGTAGTGAGGTTTATAAGAAGGCACAGACCCAGTGTGTGTGGGGGGGGAGTTCTCATTTCTGCTACCAAATTCCATATCCTGGATTTGTAAAGGTTTTTTATTGTCGTGAGAATTCTAGATAGTTGCAAACTTTGTTTCACTGCAGCCCACACATTATGCCGAGAGTAGATCTGCCAGAAAAGATGTCTATGAGCAAAACTGCAAAACATCTGTCTTTGAATAGTCCCTAAACTCAGGAGCATCAGGGCATCTGAGGTTTGGCTTCTCTTTGAAACACAAATCATGGAAACATATTCAAATCAGTCAGCTCTCGCAGCTTTTTCAGGCCACACAAGCTGTACACCTTAACAAGCCATTTGTTTATTCACTCATTCAAACAAACAGACAAAACATTTATTCACTATTCCCTATTTCAATAGCATAATAGTAAATTTTATGTTCTTTATGTTGGGAAATCAGTCTACTCCCCAAACATTGTATTAACATGCTAAGAATCCAGAATACTCTTTAGAATGCATTTAGCTTCATCAGTAAAAATTCTTTCTTGAGGGGCGCCTGGGTGGCTCAGATGGTTAAGCGTCTGCCTTCGGCTCAGGTCATGATCTCAGGGTCCTGGGATCGAGTCCCGCATCGGGCTCCCTGCTCCTTGGGAGCCTGCTTCTCCCTCTGCCTCTCTCTCTCTCTCTCTCTGTGTCTCTCATGAATAAATAAATAAAATCTTTAAAAAAAAAAATTCTTTCTTGAATCCCTTTTTTTTTGAGGGGGTGGAGGGGCAAAAGGAGAGGGAGAAAGAGAATCTCAAGCAGACTCTGCATTGAGCACGGAGCCCAAAGCAGAGCTTGAGCTCATGACACTGAGGTCATGACCTGAGCCGAAATCAAGAACCCAACGCTTCACTGACTGAGCCACCCAGGCGCCCCTACATGATGTCTTTTAAAGGAAATTCAGGGATGTAGATCAAAATTCTAGCCTCCCAGATTCCAAATTTAAATGGGTTCAGTAGTGCTCAGAGTCACCCAGCTAGCAAAGGGTAGGGGTTAGATTACCATCCAGCTGTCAGACGGAAAAGCTTCTCTCTCAACATCTTGGCTTTCCTTACTAGCAATCCTGCCCTTTCTGCCGTATTTCCTTACGGGTGACCAGCACCTCCTGCTGAGTTATTTCACTTTAATAATGGCACCAACGAAGCTACAGCTCCTGTTAAGCTGCTGGAATATGTTCTGACTTTTCCCCACTTCCGAATATTAATATCCTATTTGTCTTAACCCCAGCACTCTGGCTGAGGCAAAATTTGAAATTCCATTTTCGCCAGCACTGATCTGACTACAGGATTAGCATCACTGTACCACTGACACTACTATTTTGGTCTCTGATGTTCTCACTAATAGATCTTCCATCTGCTACTCGGCCATTTTATCTGTGTATAACCATCTTACTTTATGTAGCAGTGGATCAGGTCAATGAAGATAGTGTCTCCAGCCACCCACTGACAGGGTATTTGCTTAGAAACCTGCCCCCTTCAATATCTGATACATTATATGTTTTCTTCAGCCATAAACTAAAAATGATAAGGTTCCTAATATTAAGATGTAAAGCACAGCTTTCAACTGGTTGCTTTTTTAGTAGGGAAAATATTTCAAATATTTTACTGCAATACTCTTATTTGAGTTTTATGAATAAGAGCACAGGAAGAACAAGGAAGACAAAAATGGAATGGAAGACCCATCTTGATAAGTTAACCAAAGATAGAGGAGAAGAGAGAAAGAGAAGAGAGAAAAGTAAAAATGTGTACTATAAAAATATAGCAAATCCAAACCCGCTGTTATTTTCAGAAAATAAAAAAAAAGGTTTTATCAGATGTTAGATAGGATGCGGATCTATTTTGAGAAAACAGGATAAGAAAAATTAGCTCGTCCTGTTGAAATGTGGTACTAGTAATAAGTTAACACTTAATCCACATTCGCTTTTAAAAGACAAAAATAAACGTATTTGTATATGTCATAGCTAAATATAAAACACACTTGCAAATAAACAGTATATAGATGAAGAGATACATACTTCAACTGAATACAAATTTGTTCTGAATAGCAAAATTTCCAAAAACCTAGGAAATGAAAAATAACCAGTTATCATTAAAGCAAATGAAAAACAAAAACAAAATCAAAACAACAACCAAAAGCCTTCAATAAACTCACTAGGCAGAAGCTATCCTATACACACTTTTAAGTTTTTAAGAGACAGAAAACCTCCAAGCAACTTAAGCTACTTAAACTGTTTGAGAACATTTAAAAATAAAAATCTTTCAAATTCATTTTTGCTGAGATTATAAAGCCTTAATATTAAGAGGAAATTACAAAGGCAATACAAAATAAGGAAAATCATAAAACCATCTGTTTTACAAATATCGGTGCAAAATGTTTTCATCCAGATCTCAAAAAATCAAAATCCAGCAAAATAGACCCAGAACAAAAAAAAAAAGCGTGATGAAGTGGGATTAATTCCAAGAATGTAGGGGTAGTGTAAAATCTGAAAACAGTGAATAATATCGATAGGTAGATGGTAAAAAGTTATCATGTTGCAAAGGCTGTAAGAGTATTAGGTAAAACAAATGTAACTAGTTTACTTGACTGCCTCATAGAAGAGATGCTTTTCTACAGATGGCCTTGCATCTACTACATGGACTACCGTGGAACTTGGGCATGGAGTCACCAGGAGATTCTGATCATAGGGAGGGTTATGGGGAACTGAAGGTGGAGACAGCACACTGCACTGAAGATGGAACGCAATCCCAACCAAACAATTAAACACGGGCAAGGGACTGGAAGAATATGAACCCGTCATCATTATTGTCTTTGAGTGGTACAAATATCGAGCCTATTTATATTCTTTCTACCTTTTCACAAATTCCAAAATTACCAAAATGAGTATCTAGTATATTTATAAAGGAAAAAATTGTTTATAGAACTGTGATTGAGTATTTTTGGGGGGGAAAGATTGTTTTCAACCTATAGAATATCTATATGTAGTGTGGTTCTGTTTTCAATGCTCAAATGATAGAATTTTCATTGTTTTATCTGCAAGAGTTTCTAGGTTTTGTTTAACATCATAATACCTTGAAACTATTCCTATTCTTCATCCTACATTTTTCTTCTTTAATGTCTTCCCCTGGTCTTTGAAAGGAAATTTCTTAAAGCTCAAAGAAGTCAACTTCTTTATATGCGGTAAAGGTTTGTGTTTCTTAAATAACTTTAATCTTAATACTTTTTGCTGTTTTTAAAGGTACTCTCCTTCCTATAGCTGATTTGCTCCTCTTTCTCCCTCTACAGAAATCCTACTTTAATTATACCACTGCTGAAACTTCAAAAGAAAGCCTCAGCACAATGGATTTATTCTTTTTTGGTTTAATTTTACCTGTTAAAAGAAGTTTTCTTTACCTTATCAGGTGAAGAAACCCAAATAGAGTTGAATTTAATTGAACTATGGCCAGGTTTCAGTTCAGTCTTTTTGAAAACCAGAGTTGGAATGATGGAGGTCAGTCAGTACATTTTTTTCAGATAACAATGCACACATGCCATCATTCTCTCAACTTTTATTCTTTTACTGAAGGTATTTCTATGAAAGGGGATATGTTCCCTCTTCCCATGCAATATACAATACTGCCCTAAAATCCCGTAAATTAAACTGAATGAAATATAGTAGCGTCAGTAAAAGTCAGCCTGGACAGAGAATTAAATTAATCATGCACCTATAGTCAAAGTTCAGAAAAATAAAAGAAAATACAATCTTAAGAGACTCGGTCTTATTAAGGACAAGAAAAAATTTGAGTTCTAGATCACTGAATAATTTCATAACGTTTCTGCTCTAATTTCTTCTTCTTTTTTTCTTAAGATTTTATTTATTTATTTAACAGAGAGAGACACAGTAAGAGAGGGAACACAAGCAAGGAGAGTGGGAGAGGGAGAAGCAGAATTCTCACGGAGCGGGGAGCCTGATGCGGGGCTCGATCCCAGAACCCTGGGATCATGCCCTGAGCTGAAGGCAGATGCGTAACGACTGAGGCACCCTGGTGCCCCTCTAATTTTTTTCTTTAATTCACTAACTACCCTGCTAACATTCATTGGCTCCCCATTGCACACTAAATAAAATCCAAACTCCTGGCCTTATCCTACCAAGCCATGATGTGCTTCAAGCTTTCCTTTGTGACTTCTTGCCACGTCCTACCCCTACCATTCTGGCTGCCTTCTAGCTCCTGGAGTACCCAAGTCATTCCCATTTCAAGGCCTTTGATTTTGCAATTCCCTCTACCCATAACTGGTTTGTCCGTACTTCATTCTCGTCTTTAAGGATGAAAATGCTCGACTTGAAGAGATTGTCCTTTCATTACTTAAACTTTCCAGTCTCTGCACCCACTTTGTTTCTTACTAAGCATGCGTCACAATTTGCAATGATGTATGTATTTGTTGGGCTTCTTAATGTTTGTCTCCCATTCTAGATGCTAAGGACCAAGAAAGGAGGAATAGGGTCAACAAACCACTAAGCATCTAGCAGAGAGTGAGCACATAGTTGACGGTCAATCAACATTTGGTAAGTGAGTGACCAAATATACAGACAGACATACAGATGTACAAACTGTACCAATGAGAGGACAATTTAAGAGCCTGTGGCTTAAATCTTACAGCAAATATTTTTTAACCCATCCTGCTGCTGAGTGTATATCCAATGTTCAAAGCAATATAGAAGGATTAATAGACACAAAAAGTTCCTAGAGTCACAGAATATTAAAGCCAAAAGAAATCTGAAATGTCTCACTTTAATTTTCTACTCTTTTCTAGACCTTAGTAGAAGATAGTTTTAGACAACATTCGGAGTATAAGAATAGGGAACGGCAGCAGTCCTAAACAATAAAACAATTAAAAAGAAAAGAAAAGAAAAGGAAAAAAAGCTGAAAATTCAAAAGTGAGTCTTAAAATTCTCTGCTTGATCTAGCCCTGCCTACAACCTATTGTTCTTCCACTCTGAATACCATCCACATTCTTAAATAAATATTTTTAAAATATTTAAATGAGTTTTGTTTGATTAAAATATAATATAAACCATAAGTAAATACATTTTAATTAACATTAAATTATATAATTTAAAAATCATTTTCCATTATTTCAGGGGGACAAGCTCTTTCTGTCTCAAGAGGTTGGATCATATAGTGTTCTCTGCCTGGAATGATTTTTTTTTTATTTAGTGACTATCAGGCCCTATAAACCTCACCTTAAAATATCACCTCCTTGTTTCTTTTTTTTAGATTTTATTTATTTATTTATTGGAGAGCGAGCGAGAGAGAAACAGCATGAGAGGGGAGAGGGTCAGAGGGAGAAGCAGGCTCCCCGCTGAGCTGGGAGCCCGATGTGGGACTCGATCCCAGGACCCTGGGATCATGACCCGAGCCGAAGGCAGTTGCTTAACCAACTGAGCCACCCAGGCGCCCTGTTTCTAAAAAAATATGTTTAGTGTCCCTGTTTTATTCTGTTGTAGCACCCCAATTTCTCAGATAAAATCTATGTTAATATTTGCCTGTGTAATGTCTTTGTATCTACTCCCGTACTTGATGTATTTGTAAGACATATATTTTCATCTATTTTTTCCACCACTTGTATTAGTTTTACAGGGGGGGGGGTTGCTGCCTTAACAAAGTACCACAGATTGGGTGGCTGTAGCAGCCGAATGTGATTTCTGCACAATTATGGAGGCTAGAAGTCCCAGGTCAAGGTGTCCACAAGACTGGATTCTTCTAAGGCCTTTCTGCTTGGCTTGTAGATGGCCACCTTCTTCCCACATCTTCACATGGTCTTGTCCCTGTGCATCTTTGTGTCCCAATCTCCTCTTTCTATAAGAACACCAGTTATACTGGGATAGGGCCCACTGTAAAGGTTTTATTTTAACTTAATTTCACCTTTAAAGACCCTATCTTCAAAATACAGTCACAAAGTCATATTCTGAGGTCCTGGGGGTTAGAACTCTTTGTGGGGAGGAACATAATTCATCTCATAGAACCACTGTATTCCCAGTACCCTTCTCAGACTTGGTATACAATAGGTGCTTTTACAAAACAAAACCAACAAAAACCAAAAAAAGATGGTTGTAAAAGAAATGAATAATTTAGTGCAGTATTTCTTTGTTCTGTTAAAAGGAAGAAGAAATAAACCATTTTGTATGAAGTCCTCTAAAACACCTTTGCAAAACTGTACTTCTAGTAAAAATACAGTGATTTTGGCTTTTAAATATTAAACAGCCAAGTTTTCTCTGAAAGATTCAGGTAGGTTTCTTTTAAATTAACACCTCAAGAAAAGATAATCCAATAAACTTTTCAGCCAGATGAGCAAAAGAGATAAATCTTGAGGCTAAAATCTATGCACAGTTTCAAAGACTCCAATGTTTTTAAACACAGTGTTTAGCCTTAGTTGTATCAGACATGTGAAGAGTTTGTAAATTGCATCCTTCTTGTAAATTAAGTCATTGCTCTTAAATTTGTGAAGTAGATGCATTTGGAGATGGATCTTGTTAGGTCAATAATCAGATAATACCTCTATAGCTTTCTCTGTGTTTTAGAATAATTATGGGAATACCCATAAATATTAATTCCTATTCAATATGTATGTACTCTGAAATCCTGAGGTGTGAATAGCAATATCTTATTATGTGAACCAGAGTATTCATTAAGTGCTTTTGGATAATCTTTAGAGAGTACATTAAAATTCAAGTGTTACTATGCATATGGGTAGTCTGTAAAACTCAAAGAAAAGTTTCGGAATTAACCACTGAATATATTCCTGGAGTAAAAACTTATTCATCAAAATATCAACAGGAAAAAAAGAAGGTCAAGTGGTTACATGAAGCCAAGTTTTCTGACAATAAACCCCAAAGAAGGATACTTTAATACAAGATTGATAAGGCATGCTGTAATTACAGAATTCCAACAATACATTATTTGGATGGATGCAGTTCACCTGGAGATGCTGTGTTGTTGCTGTTTTGTTTTCACTGTTATTTTGTTCTGTTTGGCTTTGTGTTGTTTTTATACTGGTAGTGTTTGCACATATTGTGAAACACCAGAAAAGAAACATTTTAGAAATACTACTATGAATTTTGATGGTTTCAAAGTTTTTTAATTTTATTTTTTAAGTATCATATACGATTTTATTTTTTTTAAAGATTTTATTTATTTGACAGAGAGAGACACAGCAAGAGAGGGAACACAAGCAGGGGGAATGGGAGAGGGAGAAGCAGGCTTCCTGCTGAGCAGGGAGCCCGATGCGGGGCTTGATCCCAGGACCCCGGGATCATGACCTGAGCCGAAGGCAGACGCTTAACGACTGAGCCACCCAGGCGCTCCTATACGATTTTATTTTTTAAGTATCATATATAATTTACTTTTTCTTCTGAGGTACAGTTATGTGAACTGTAATACATGTACAGATACATGTAACTATGCCCGTAATAGGACAGAAAACAGTTCCATCACCCCAAAACTTCTCGTTATCTCTCTATAGTTACACCCTGCCCTTAAAACCAACCCCTAGACAACAGTGATGTTCTCCCTCACTATAACTTTGTTGATTTGAGAATGTCATAGAAACGGAAGCACATCCTATTTAGCCTTTTGAGACCGGTTTTCTTTCACTCAGTATAATACGTTTAAGAGTCATCCAACTTGTATATATCTATAGTTCATTCCTTTTTATTGTTGAATAGTGCTCCGTTTTATAGAATCATCCTATATATTTACTCATTATCTCATTGAAGGACATCAGGTTGTTCCTAGTGCTGGCATTATAAATAGAGTTGCAATAAACATTAATATGCAGTCTTTTGTGTGAGTGTAAATTTTCATTTCTCTAAGACAGATGCCTAGAAGTAGGGTGGCTGGGTCATATGCTAAGTGTATGTTGAAATTGATAAGAAACCGTCTCATTATTTTCCACAGTGGCTGTAAAATGTTGCATTCTTCCTACAATGTCTGAGAGATCCAGTTGTTCAACATCTTACTGGAATTTATTGTTTGTTTATAATTTTAGCCACTCATAGGAAGTACAATAGTTTCTCATCCTGCTTTTTTAAAAAATATGATTTTTTTAAATTTTATTTTATTATGTTATGTTAATCACCATACATTATATCATTAGTTTTTGATGCAGTGTTCCACGATTCATTGTTTTCGTATAACACCCAGTGCTCCATGCAGTATGTGCCCTCCTTAATACCCATCACCAGGCTAACCAATTCCCCCCCCCCAAAACCCTCAGTTTGTTTCTCAGAGTCCATAGTCTCTCATGGTTCATCTCTTCCTCCAATTCCCCACCCCCCATTTTTCCCTTCCTTCTCCTAGTGTCCTCCATGCTATTCCTTATGCTCCACAAATAAGTGAAACCATATGATAATTGACTTTCTCGGCTTGACTTATTTCACTTAGCATAATCTCTTCCAGTCCCATCCATGTTGATGTAAAAGTTGGGTATTCATCCTTTCTGATGGCTGAGTAATATTCCATTGTATATATGGACCACATCTTCTTTATCCATTCATCTGTTGGAAGGGCATCTCGGCTCTTTCCACAGTTTGGCTATTGCGACATTGCTGCTGTGAACATTGGGGTGCATATGGCCCTTCTTTTCACTACATCTGTGTCTTTGGAGTAAATACCCAGGAGTGCAATTGCTGGGTCATAGGGGAGCTCTATTTTTAAATTTTTGAGGAACCTCCACACTGTTTTCCAAAGTGGCTGTACCAACTTGCATTCCCACCAACAGTGTAAGAGGGTTCCCCTTTCTCCACAACCTCTCCAACATTTGTTGTTTCTTTCCCTGTCCATTTTTGCCATTCTAACTGTGTAAGGTGGTATCTCAATGTGGTTTTGATTTGAATTTCCCTAATGGCTAATGATGATGAACATTTTTTCATGTGTCTGTTAGCCATTTGTATGTCTTCTTCAGAGAAGTGTCTTTTCATATCTTCTGCCCACTTTTTGACTTGATTATTTGTTTTTTGGGTGTTGAGTTTGAGAGGTTCTTTATAGATCTTGGATACCAGCCCTTTATCTGTAGTGTCATTTGCAAATATCTTTTCCCATTCTGTGTGTTGCCTCTTTGTTTTGTTGACTGTTTCCTTTGCTGTGCAGAAGATTTTTATCTTGATGAAGTCTGAAAAGTTCATTTTTGCTTTTGTTTCACTAGCTTTTGGAGATGTATCTTGAAAGAAGTTGCTGTGGCCGATGTCAGAGGTCACCGCCTATGTTCTCGTCTAGGATTTTGATGGATTCCTGTCTCACATGAGGTCTTTCATCCACTTTGAGTTTATCTTTGTGAATGGTGTTAGAGAATGGTCAAGTTTCATTCTTCTGCATGTGGCTGTCCAATTTTCCCAGCACCATTTATTGAAGAGACTGTGTTTTTCCATTGCATGTTTTTTCCTGCTTTGTCAAAGATTATTTGACCATAGAGTTGAGGGTTCATATCTGGGTTCTCTATTCTGTTCCATTGGTCTATATGTCTGTTTTTGTGCCAGTACCATGCTGTCTTGGTGATCACAGCTTTGTGATATAGCTTGAAATCGGGCAACGTGATGCCCCCAGCTTTGTTTTTCTTTTTCAACATTTCCTTGGCAATTCGGGGTCTTTTCTGATTCCATACAAATTTTAGTATTGTTTGTTCCAGTACTTTGAAAAATGTCATTGGAATTTTCATTGGGATGTCGTTGAAGGTATAGATTGCTCTGGGTAGCATAGACATTTTAACAATGTTTATTCTTCAGATCCATGAGCATGGAATATTTTTCCATCTTTTTGTGTCTTCTTCAATTTCTTTCACGAGTGTTCTGTAGTTCCTAGAGTATAGATCCTTTACCTCTTTGGTTAGGTTTATTCCGAGATATCTTATGGTTTTTGGTGCTATTGTAAATGGAATCATTTCTCTAATTTCTCTTTCTACAGTTGCGTTGTTAGTGTATAAGAAAGCAACTGATTTCTGTGCATTGCTTTTGTATCCTGCCACATTACTGAATTGCTGGATGAGTTCTAGTAATTTGGGGGTGGAGTCTTCTGGGTTTTCCACATAAAGTATCATGTCGTCTGCGAAAAGAGAGAGTTTGACTTCTTCTTTGCCAATTTAAATACCTTTTATTTCTTTTTGTTGTCTGATTGCTGTTGCTAGGACTTCTAGTACTATGTTGAACAACAGTGGCGAGAGTGGGCATCCTTGACGTGTTCCTGATCTTAAGGGAAAGGCTCTCAGCTTTTCCCCATTGAGGATGATATTCGCTGTGGGTTTTTCATAGATGGATTTTATGAACTTGAGGAATGTTCCCTCTATCCCTATACTCTGAAGAGTTTTAATCAGGAAAGGATGTTGTATTTTGTCAAATGCTTTTTCTGCATCAATTGAGAGGACCATATGGTTCTTCTCCCTCCTCTTATTAATGTGTTCTATCACATTGATTGATTTGTGAATGTTGAACCACCACTGCATCCCAGGGATAAATCCCACTTGGTCATAGTGGATGATCCTTTTAATGTATTGTTGGATCCTATTAGCTAGGATTTTGTGGAGGATTTTGGAATCCATATTCATCATGGATATTGGTCTGAAATTCTCTTTTTTGATGGGGTCTTTGCCTGGTTTGGGGATTAAGGTAATGCTGGCCTCATAGAATGAGTTTGGAAGTTTTGCTTCTGTTTCTATTTTTTGAAACAGCTTCAGTAGAATAGGTATTATTTCTTCTTTGAATGTTTGGTAGAATTCCCCAGGGAATCCTTCAGGCCCTGGACTCTTGTTTTTTGGGAGGTTTTTGATCACTGCTTCAATCTCGTTACTGGTCATTGGCCTATTCAGGTTGTCAGTTTCTTCCTGTTTCAGTCTTGGCAGCTTATAGGTTTCCAGGAAGGCCTCCATTTCATCCAGATTGCTCAGTTTACTAGCATATAGTTGTTGATAATAATTTCTAATAATTGTTTCTATTTGCTTGGTGTTAGTCGTGATCTCTCCCCTTTCATTCATAATTTTATTAATTTGGGTCCTTTCTCTTTTCTTTTGGGTAAGTCTCCCAGTGGTTTATCGATCTTATTAATTCTCTCAAAGAACCAACTTTTAGTTTCGTTGATCTGATCTACTGTGTTTCTGGTTTCTAATACATTGATCTGTGCTTTAGTTTTAATTATTTCTCTTCTAATGTGTGGCTTATGCATCGTTTGTTGCTTTTTCTCTAGTTCTTTAAGGTGTAGAGTTAGCTGGTGAATTTGGGATTTTTCTATTTTTTTTGAGTGAGGTTGGATGGCTATGTATTTCCCCCTTAGGACCGCCTTTGCAGTATCCCATAGGTTTTGGACCGATGTGTTTTCATTCTCATTGATTTCCATGAATTGTTTAAGTTCTTCTTTGATTTCCTGGTTGACCCAAACATTCTTGAGCAGAGTGGTCTTTAGCTTCCAAGTGTTTGAATTTCTGCCAAATTTTTCTTGTGATTGAGTTCCAGTTTTAAAGCATTGTGGTCTGAGAATATGCAGGGAATAATCTCAGTCTTTTGGTATCAGTTGAGACCTGATTTGTGACCCAGTATGTGGTCTATTCTGGAGAAAGTTCCATGTGCGCTCGAGAAGAATGAGTATTCTGTTGTTTTAGGGTGGAATGTTCTGTCAATATCTATGAGGTCCATCTGGTCCAGTGTATCATTCAAAGCTCTTGTTTCCTTGTTGATTTTCTGCTTAGATGATCTGTCCATTGCTGTGAGTGGAGTATTGAGGTGTCCTACAATTAACGTATTGTTATCAATATGACTCTTTAGTTTGGTTAACAGTTGGCTTATGTAGATGGCTGCTCCCATGTTGGGGGCATAGATATTTACAACTGTTAGATCTTCTTGTTGGATAGACCCTTTAAGAATGATATAGTGTCCTTCTGTGTCTCTAATTACAGACTTTAGTTTAAATCTAATTTGTCTGATATAAGAATTGCTACCCCAGCTTTCTTTTGAGGTCCGCTGGCATGGAAGATGGATCTCCATCCCTTCACTTTCAGTCTGGATGTATCTTTAGGTTCAAAATGAGTCTCTTATAGGCAGCATATGGGTGGGTCCTGTCTTTTTATCCAATCTGCAACCCTGTGCCATTTTATGGGAGCATTAAGGCCATTTACGTTGAGAGTGATTATTGAAAGATATGAATTATTTGTCATCATGTTGCCTGTGAAGATGTTGTTTTTATAGATTGTCCCTGTAAATTTCTGTTGTATATCACTCTTGGGATCTTTCTCCTTTTATACAACCCCCCTTAATATTTCTTGCAGGGCCGGCTTAGTGGTCACATATTCTTTCAGTTTCTGCTGGTCGTGGAAGCTCTGCATCTCTCCATCCATTCTGAATGACAGCCTTGCTGGATAAAGTATTCTTAGCTGCATGTTCTTCTCATTTAGTACCCTGAGTATGTCTTGCTAGGCCTTTCTGGCTTGCCAGGTCTCTGTGGATAGGTCTGACGTTATTCTGATGTTCCTCCCTCTGTATGTAAGGAATGTCTTTCCCCAACTGCCCTTAAGATGGTTTCCTTGGTTCTAAGATTTGCAAGGTTTACTATTACACGCCGGGGTGTTGGCCTGTTTTCCTTGATCTTGGGAGGGGTCCTCTCTGCCTCTAGGACTCGAATGTTTGTTTCATTCCCCAGGTTAGGGAAGTTCTCAGCTACAATTCGCTCAAATACATCTTCTAGTCCTCTCTCTCTCTCTCCACTCCCTCCAGGATTCCAATTATTCTGATACCGGAATGCTTCATGGTGTCACTTATTTCTCTGATTCTATTTTCATGGATTCTGAGTTGTTTTTCCCTGGCCTCCTCTTTTCCCTTTTTATCTATTCTATTGTCTTCCAGGTCACTTATTCGTTCTTCTGCCTCACTTAGCCTAGCTGTTAGATTATCTAGATTGGATTGGATCTCATTGATAGCATTTTTAAGTTCTGCCAATTCAGTTTTCATTTCTGCCCTTAGAGACTCTATGTTGCCATTAATCGATTTCTCCATTCTAGCCATTGTCTTCACAATTGCTAGACTGAATTCCACCTCCGACATCTTGGTTATATCTACATCCATTTGTAAATCTGCAGCATAAGTTATAATCTCTGAGTCTTTTCTATTTGGGGGGGCTCCTCCTCCTAGTCATTCTGTTGATGGGTGTTTGAGGGAATGTATAGAGTCCAAATTATTGACCAGAACCCAAGAAAGATGCACCTGTTTTCTTGGGACCTTAGGGTTATTGGTCTCTTGTTTTCCCAGCATGTGTTCTGGGAGAGGGGCCTGCCGCGCTGTTACTCAGGCAACCCTGTTTGGGCGGAGTTGCCCTGCCCCCCTGTGGTGGGGGATGGGCTCAATGGGAATCAGTTTTGGGGGCTTTTGTACTCTGGCGGCTTTCCCTGGCAGCTTTCCGCATCCCTTCCGTGAGTCAGAGCAGAAGAGACCGTTTCCAACCCTCTGCCTCAGAGCAGAGAGACCGCAGTCTGTGCTTCAGTGAGCTCTCCAGGCCACACTGTCTCCGTTTCTGTCCATGCTGCTATAAACTGTAGCGTCCTGGGTTGTGCACCCCTCTGTAGCGCCCCCAGTCCTGCCTCCAGGTCAGGGCATGTCTCTGCCCTTTGTGCTTCTAAAACCGCCAGCTGCCCCCAGTTCCCACGCGCGACCCCGCCGCTCTGAATATCCGCCCCAGGGGCTGCCCTAAAGTCCTTTCCCTGCCACTACCAGTCTGTGTGTCTGTGCCCCGCCCCCAGCACGCGAGGCTGTTGCTCACCGGCAGTGTAGGATCCCCACGGCCAGGCACTCTCCCACTGCCATTTATCCTCCGATATCTGCCCACGGAATCATGGCTCCCCACGTCCTACCATGAAACCAACCACCTGCGATATTCTGTTTGTAGAGATCCTGATCTTCTTACATCTCAGGCTGGTTTCGTGGGTGCTCAGAGTGGCCTGGTAGATATCCAGCTCAATTCCAGGGACCAGTTGAAATAGGGTCCCCTACTCCTCTGCCATCTTTCCTCTCCCCCCAAATATGTGATTTTTTAAGTAATCTCTACACCCAACGTGGGGCTCGAATGCACCACCCTGAGATCAACAGTTGCACACTCTACCAACTAAGTCAGCCAGGTCCTCCTCATCCTGGCTTTAATTCATAATTTCCTGAAGGTAAGCAATGCTGAGCATACTTTCATATGTGTATTGCTAATCTTATATTTGCTAAGGTGTTGGCTCAAGTCTTTTGCTTAGTTTTCCATTTGGTTGATTATTTTCTTATTGTTGAGCTTTATTTTCCTTTGTGTGTGTTTCATCCGAGTCTTTTGATGGATATGCGATTTGTAAGTCTTTTCTCTGATTGGGAAGCTTGTCTTTTCATTCTTTGAAAGTATTTTATGCAAAGGAAAAATTTAATTTTGATGAAATCCAATTTAACACTTTTTAATGGATTATACTTTTGGTTATCTAAGAATCTTTTGCCTCACCCTAGATCACAATTTTTCTTTTTTTTTTTCCTAGGAGTTTTATGTTTTTATGTTTTATATTTATAATCCATTTTGAGTTAATTTTTGTATAGGTATGAGGTTTAGTTTGAGGTTTATTCCTTACATATGATCAATTGTTCCAACACCATTTGTTAAAAAGCATAACCTCTCTTTATTGATTTGTTTTTGCACTTTTGTCAAAAACCAGTTAACCATATTTGTTTGGATCTGTTTCTGGACCATCTATTCTCTTCCGTTAATCTCTGTCTTCATACCTTTGCCAACACCACACTGCTTTCATTATTTCAGCCCTTTACAATAAGTCTTAGAATTAGTAGTATGTTTCCGGGGCGCCTGGGTGGCTCAGTTGGTTAAGCGACTGCCTTCGGCTCAGGTCATGATCCTGGAGTCCCGGGATCGAGTCCCGCATCGGGCTCCCTGCTCGGCAGGGAGTCTGCTTCTCCCTCTGACCCTCACGCTTCTCCTTCTCTCTCTCTCTGTCATTCTCTCTCTCTCAAAAAATAAATAAAAAAAAATTAAAAAAAAAAAGAATTAGTAGTATGTTTCCTCCCACTCTATTCTTCCCTTTCTAAATTATTATAGATTTTGCCTTCTGATATAAATTTTATAATTACCTGGTGAACACAAAATCATCTCCCAGGATTTTTATTAGTATTGTTTAAATTTAGGGATCAATTTGAAGAGAATTGACATTTTTACTATATTACCTATTCAAATCCATGAACATTATATGTATTTCTATTTAGGCCTTTATAAATTTCTTTCGTCAGAATTTTTAAGGTTTTAGCATACAAATTCTGTATATATTTTGTGAGATATATATCTCAGGATTTCATTTTGGGAGGTTATTATAATTTTTCTTTTAAATTTATGTTTCTAGGGGCACCTGGGTGGCTCAGATGGTTAAGCGTCTGCCTTCGGCTCGGGTCATGATCCCGGGGTTCTGGGATCGAGCCCCACATCCGGCTCCCGGCTTGGCGGGGAGCCTGCTTCTCCCTCTCCCTCTACTGTTCCCCCTGCTTGTACTCTCTCACTCTCTCTATCAAATAAATAAATAAAATCTTTAAAAAAAAATTTATGTTTCTAACTGTACATTTCTAGTGCATAGTACTACAATTAACTTTCATGTGATTTTGAATCTTGTGAACTTGCTAAACTCACTTATTACTGCTAGGAGATTTTTAAAAATGGGATTTTCTACATACATAATCATGTTCACTGTAAGTATAATAGTTCTATTTCCTCCTTTCTACTTTGGATGATTTTTAATTTCTTTTCTTTGCCTCACTGCACTGGCTAAGACCACCAGTACTGTGTTGAAGAGGAGTGATAAATGCAAATATACTTGCATCCTTCTCAACAGTACAGGGAAAACATTCAGATGCTTTGATAAGCCTACGACTTTTTTTCTTAAGAGTTTATTTATTTATTTGAGAGAGAGAGAACAAGTGGGAAGGAGGGGCAGAGGGAGAGGGAGAAGCAGACTCCCCACTGAGCAGAGAGCCCAATGCCTGGCTGGATCCCAGCCGAAGGCAGATGTTTAACCAACTGAGCCACCCAGGTGTCCCAAGCCTCCGCTTTTGATGTAACAGGCTGTGTAAGAGAAACCAGTAACCAGCTGTCTCTTTTTTCACAGGTAAGAGGTCTTTGAGTGTGTCCACGAACTATGGCTATTATAGTTGATATAATTTCTGCCCCTTTCAGATAACACCCTGAGTCCCAAACCTTCCACTCTAGCCCTCTTTTGGGAAGGAGAAAAAAGAATCCTTTCAAGTGACCAAAAACCCAAAACTGGCTGTTGACTGCTACAAACCACCATCTATCTCGTTGACAAGCATGTCCACATTCAAAAGAGCCTTTGAACCTACAGTCAGTATTTGCTTTACCCTACGATTTGGATTCATATTCCCTTTCTTAAACTAAACTAAAATGAGTAGTTTCTTTGCTTTTCAAATGCCCTGCATTAAATATTATTTATTTCTTTTAGACCACTCAAAGGTCTAGAGATAATGCAAATGTTAATATGATGTCTAAGTAAGCACAAAAAAGAATTCTTCAACAAATATCAACACACATGCACAGAATACATGAGATACATGTTTATACCTGCATGCTACATTACATACTTGTATTCATATGAAATGTATCATGTGCATATAATGTAATAAATGAACGTACATAGTTGTACAAATTCCTCTTAAAACCTAGAAGCAATTAATAGTACTTAACACTAATAAGTCTCTCTGAGCTCAAGAATAAAAAGGACCTTTTGAAGGAACAAAGAATGTAATAATATTGACTCTCCACCTATATCCCAGGATTGTGTTAAAGACTCAGTAGATAATAGGTATAAAGCTTTTTTTTAAATCCTTAGAGAAAGTTTTGTGTAAATAATTTTTTGAATTTGCATACCCCATATGTATGCTAATACCAAAGTTTCTCTGGAGATGATTTCCTGCCTGGGGCACTATACATTAAAGGTGATATCAAGTTATGTTTATCTTGTGAGAAAATAAATCAACACTAGTTTATCCAGAAGAATAACATGAAAACTCAAAAATAAAGCCACAAAAGAAAAAAAAAGATGCATTATTTCAATAACACTTTACCTTCTTATTGCACCTTTCATCATAAAGATCAATAAAATGTTCCAACTAATAATAAATACAGGAATTATTCAACCTCCTGTCTTCACAAATTGTCTCAGGAATGGAAGACAATAACTGTATTTGCACCTGCGTGGCCATACAGTTCAGTGATTTAGGACAGAAAGTCAAAATCTCAAAAATTACAGACTTTCAAGAATCAAGTCTATCAGAGCTTGAATCAGGAAGAGACTGCCCAAGAAAGCAACCAAAACCCACATACCAGTTTTTGCATTTTGAAGTATGCATCCGGTTTTTAATGAACAAAAATAAATCTATAACAATTGCTTATTGTTGTTTTTTAAATTTTCAAAATAGGGATCTTATCACAAATGTCTCAAAATTATTGACAAAGGGTAAAAGGGAGAAATTGAGCTATTTTCCATAATTAGCCTTTTTTTTTTGAGGTCAGGGAGTAATGAGATTTTCCCATGAGATCTCCTGGCCCAGGGAGAATGTGAGTCTTATATCTATCTGTTGCAAAGCTTTCCATCATCAGTGAAAGAGCAACCTCCTTCAGGCATGTTGTTGCTAGGTTACTATTAAATAGAATTACTGTAGTGTAATATATTCATAAAGAAAGAGTCAGGAGATAAGTAAAAAAATAATTGTAATAACTTTGTCATGTTTATGCAACTTGATGCATTTATATATCCAGAGGCATTATTCTAGGGGGAGGAAAGAAAAATAGATTTATTTTCCATTTTGAATATTATTAGTGATTCACTGAATGTCTCTCAGATAACCCAAACACCTTGAAAGCATTTCAATTAAAGAGCATACTGAAAGCCACACATCTAGGTTCCTGGATTTCTCTTAATCAATATAGCAGCTGATTGGCACAAATGTTGATATTTGACAGAGGAAAATTATAAATGTTTTATTTGAGGGGACCTTGACTTATAAATATTCTAGCTTACAATGACTGGAAAGAAGCACAGAGTATCTCAGTTTAAGGATCACGAGGCTTAATATCCAAGCATCAAATAATGTGTTCCATCAAATAACATTTCTTTTAGGAACAGCTCAACGTAGTTAACACTTTCAATATCTCTTATAATACAAACCAATGATCATTTATGTATTACAATCCCTGGATAAGGTTGTACACATGAGACACCCAAGTCAGAAACTTGTAGATGGGGCTTGGCTCTGTATGTTTTAAAAGTTCCATTGGGGGGCGCCTGGGTGGCTCAGTCGTTAAGCGTCTGCCTTCGGCTCAGGTCATGATCCCAGGGTGCTGGGATCGAGCCGCATTATCGGGCTCCCTGCTCTGCAGGAAGCCTGCTTCTCCCTCTCCCACTCCCCCTGCTTGTGTTCCCTCTCTCGCTGTGTCTCTCTCTGTCAAATAAAAAAATAAAATCTTAAAAAAAAAAAAAAGTTCCATTGGTCATTGATGAGCACCAGAGCAAAGACCCACTGGTCTGTAAACCATCAAATAGCACTTTCTTCTTTCAGAAGGTTTTAAATGAAAGCAGAAGAGCACACACCTTTATAATTGTGCATTGCTTGTGTTAATATTGGTAGAATATCAGAATTAAACTCAAGAGGAGAAATTTTAACTGAATTTATTTCCTGCAGCAGGCCTCTTCATTCTTTCTCATTCACACTCCAGAAATTATATTGCTTTAGAGAAAATAAAGGGATAGAATGAGCAACTAACTCCATCTGTAAATTTTTAAAAATAAACCTACAACCAAAAATTGTACCTCTAAAGTGTGAGTTGGGGATTTGGACATTTTTGCAAGTGAAGGGTAAAAAATAAAACCTGCCAGAAAATGGAAAATAGAATTTTTTTCCACTTACCACTTTATGAAATTGACTGTGAAATGTGCAAAATCACCATTGACATTCAGTCAATCCCTGAAAAATAGGTTTGAGTAGGATAGAAGATTAAATATGAGCTGAACTATGTGAAGCATGCATGACCAAAAAAATAATCCAAAAGGATATGGAGTGCACCAAGTTTTTAAAATTCTTTTTTTTGTTTAAAAAAAAATTTTTTTTAATTTATCAGAGAGAGAGAGAAAGAGAGCACACAAAAGCAGGGGGAGCGGTAGGCAGAGGGAGAAGCAGGCTCCACACTGAGCAAGGAGCCTGATGCTGAACTCGATCCCAGAACTCTGGGATCATGACCTGAGCCGAAGGCAGACACTTAACCCGACTGAGCCACCCAGGCGTCCCTTTAATTCTCTTTTCTTATCCTGATGGTTCGGAGAGCAGGGACAAATGTTTTCAAAATTTTTCTCTGCCTTACAAAAAAAGGTTCTATTTCTTGTTCCCTCATCTTAGACACTCAGCTAACCAGCAAAAGTTACTGATACCCTTCATTTTAAGAAAACTCAGAAAAGTGGGTATCTAGGAGAATTCTCAACATTTGAAAGAGAAATACTTTTGAATTTCTACTCTGGCTACCCTTCAAAGTTCTTATGTCTGGGCTGAAAACCAGCAAGCTGAAACCCAGCAAGCCACGCTTTTCCTCTATTTCTTAAATGGGAAACACAGCCTGTTGCCTCCCCTGCCTTTACCCTCCACTGTCAGCCTCAGGTAGACCAGCAGCCTGCCTCTGGAAGACAGCACAATGCACTTGGGGTCCCTCAGGGCGGCCTCTGATTCCTCCAACCCTCAGGCAAAGGCTTCAAAGTTTATAACTGAGCTCCAGTCTTGACACCTTATTCTTACATGCTTCTGCGTGTTTCCCAGACTCAGAAATGGAATTTTAGTATAAATCAGTGAGTGAGGAACTTGTGAAAAATGAGCATTCTCCACGGACAACCATTCCCAACAGAGAGTCATCTTTACTTTAGATTTGTCATCAGCACTGAATTTCCATAGGTGCATGAATGCATAGGAAAATCTGGAAGGATAATGAACACAACTGATAATAGTGGTTATCTCTAGGAAAGGGAGGGGGATTGAGGTTGATGGTCAAATAACTTTTATTTGTTCTATAATATTTTAACTTTGTGTAATTAACTAATAGCTTTAAGTGTGTAATAATTTAATTTTAAATCAATTAACAATATGAATTTACTGTATACTTAACATTTAATAGAATAAAAAGCTTTATGGCATATACTGTAAAATAAAGACTGACACTGGAGACCTTACCATTGCAAAGGAGAGACCCTCTTTTTGAGAATAGGAATAGATCCAAGTTTATTATGATTGATTCCAGTTAGGTATATATTTATTTTGTTGCCTACATACCAAATGACTAGATATTAAATTATAGATTTTATAATTTTGTTAACTGAGGGTAGAAGGAGGGAGGGAGCATAAGAACATGGTGTGTGGGGGCACCTGGCTGGCTCAGTTGGTAGAGCATGCAGCTCTTGATCTCAGGGTTGTGAGTTTGAGCCCCATGTTGGGTGTAGAGATTGCTTAAAAAAATCTTACAAAAAAAAAGAGAGAATATGGTATGTAATCCTCAGCTCTTCATTTCTATGCCCAAGGTAGACATCACTGAGATTGCACATATTTTCATAATCTTTCTCAAAACAGTGGTCCAGAAGGCCACTGTTAATCTATAAGCATCTTCCCATACTACCCCATAAAGTCTTCTCTGGCCGTTAGGGTTTCTTAATGAAGCAGACACTAAACCTCTATACTGGATCTTCTTATCATGAGGATGCATCTGAATAGCTCAGGGAGGTTTCTAACATATTATATACCCAAGTTCCAATACTGGAAAGTTTGATTTTTTATAAATATGATTGGATCTTAACATACACATGTTGAAAACAAAATCTCCAGCTGATTCTGATCAATCGGTTAGGAATTACACTGTCATATAATTGCCATTATACCTTTATAAATATTGATGGTAACGTAGGTCTATGACATGTAACTTTAGATGACTTGGGTTGTAGTTCTGTTCCTAGAACCTATTAGCTTCGTGACCTTGGGTGGTTATATAGTTGCACCAAGGTTTAGGTTTTTCACTAATAAAACGTGATTAGTAATATATTGCTATTTCTCATAGTCATTTCAACTCAAAAGGACTGCTGGCTTAGCTGTCTATTATCTGTGGGACAGTGAATGAATCACTTCACTTCTTTACAACAGGATTGTGCTACTGGACCCATGGTTCTCAATCTCTGTTCTGAATCACAACCCTCCAAGTTGGCTCAGGAGACGTGGTGGAGTAGCATGCAGGTAACAAGGTCTCCCTCCCTCTTTCCCTGCTTCAGCCGCAGCATCTTATGTCTGCATATTAGATTTTTGTGTGAGATTCTTTCACAGCCAAATATATTTTAAAGCACTGAACCAGGTGAACTCAGAGGTCACATCTAGCTCAAAAGTCTTTAAATCTAATTCATAGAATTGTTGGGCTCGAAATAGATAATGGGTTAGTGTGTTTTGTAAAATGCAAAGATATCAGACTGAGTGGCTCTGGAAGTATTATAACATGGACTTAAATTTTCTCAGCTTACAAAGTAGACTAACCTCCATTTTTTTTTATTGTCCGTCTTGGCTTGATTTCTCTTGCCCTTGCACCCTTACACTGCTCATAAAAGAACCCAGTCTCCTGAACACATCCTTTCACCAGACTCTTTGACCCCAATCATATGCTGGCCTCAGCCAATTTCAGCAGAGGTAGAACATATATTCGTAGTAACCCTGCTTCCTCCCCTTTTCCAACTGGCAGGGCTGAGAAAATAACCACAAGCTTGTGCTAGGAATATGATGTTCAGGGAAGATTTCTGGGTACCCACATTAACCATCCTAACCTCTGCACAAAAGTGAGTCCCTGATAGTCAGCACTTCCTTGAACAATACAACTGAGTGAGGAGTTCCTTCTTAGCAATGGGCGCTCTTCAGGGTCCTGCTGAACTCACCCCTTTCCTTAACCCCATTCACATACCTATAATGCCTCACCACAAAGGTGCTACTGTGAAAATGCCCAATTTTGAATCTAGCCATTCTGTTCTGATAATGGTGAGAAAAATCACTCCACAAGTAAGAATTAGGAATGATTTGTGAAGACTCAGTGCCACAAGTATTTAATTTACAATGTGATTACTATGCATCAGGCTCACAGCTTACACAGATGAACAGAGTGATTGATCCTGATGAGCACAGAAACTTGAGGAAGAGGCAGACATATAAACAGTTACCATAAGCGCCATGCAGTAAGTAGAAAGATAAAGGCCTACAGGGTGTGTTAAGAGTTCAGGGCATCCTAAGCTAACTTTGGATGCTTTAGGTAGGTTTCAGGGAAACACATATGTCTACTCATGAAAACTAAGTAAGATTTAGCCAAATAAAAAAAATTTGGAATAGATTTTCCCAATTGAGGGAACAGCATCAACTAGAAAGCAGACAAAACTACAGTCAGCTTACGTGTGAAGTCTACGCAGAATGACTGGAAACTTAGTTGAAGAATGAGGGGGCACCTTAGAAGGAGTTCATGCTAATGTTAAAGCATTTGGACTTTATTCTGCAAGTCATGAGAGAACCTTGAAGCATTTTAAGGTGAAAAGTGATCTACCTCTACAAATTCTTCTTATTTTTACAGATATGTCTTGAAATGGTTTGTTTGGGTAAACCACTGCTTCTAATTTGCTATTTACATTTGCACATCAAGATATTGTTTTTTTGTTTGTTTTTGTTTTTATGGAAAAGTACATGTAAATTATATGAGACCAGGGATATAAATGCAACTACTCTGAAAACATTTTGCAAATACTGTCATGGAATATTTTAAAGAATATACGTTTACACTGAAATCCAGATTCCTAAATGTTAACCTCTTTCTGAGTGTTGGAAATGATTTCATCACTGGCAAACACATAGCTCATTTACTGAGGCTTACATTTTACTGACACTGGCTTAACAAGGCACTAGAGGCTTTAGTTTACATTTCTCCCTAAAATGCTGTTAGAATTATGCAGATCTATTCCTGACGCTGCCGTTGCTCTACCTAATTATTTTTTGCATATTCATTTGAGTGTTTTGATTAATTTTCTTCAACATATTCTCTGACTTCAAAGTGTTTTTAGGTACCCTTGCACACTTGTGATATTTCTCCCCCACTGGATTCTAAAATGTGGCAACTAGCTACCTTTTATGAGGTGGTCTAGAACTTTAAAAAAAATTTTTTTAAAAGATTTTATTTATTTATTTGACAGAGACAGCGAGAGAAGGAACACAAGCAGCGGGAGTGGGAGAGGGAGAAGCAGGCTTCCCGCTGAGCAGGGAGCCCGACACGGGGCTCGATCCCAGGGTCCTGGGATCATGACCTGAGCCGAAGGCAGACGCTTAATGACTGAGCCACCCAGGTGCCTCCCCCCCCAACCAAATTTTTTTTTCATTTTAATTCCAGTGTAGTTAACATACAGTATTATATTAGTTTTCAGGTGTACAATATAGTGATTCAACAATTCCACATATCACCCAGCGTTCGTCACAACAAGTGCACTCCTTAATCCCATTTGGGGGTTTTTGACCCTGGGCATTTATAAGTTGAAATGGTGGCATCCTCAGTATCCTCTCAAGTCTGCTACTAAGAAGAGGATGATGAAAATCTAGCCAACTTCTTCCTCCTCCAGCACATTTTCCTCTTCTTATTCATCCCTGCCAGCCCCTTTCCCATATACTTTTGAATAGTGAAAATAGGAATGATCCAAAATTTTCCTCCATTCCATTTCTACACACATTCTACTATTTGTTCCCATTTCCACTGAAGGCTGTCTCATGAGAGGAGGAAGATATTTTAACTGATCTCCGACAGTGAAAGAGTGGCAACACACACAAACTCCTCCCTCTTCTGGGCAATGTCTTCAGAACAAGATCTGAATAATAATATCATAATCATCATCAGAAGAACAAAAGCAACAACAGCTACCCGAGATTGAGCAGGCAATGTTATGACTTATATGTGACTTACATAAACTATCTCATTTAATTTTTGCAGGAATCTTATGAAGCTGTCGTTAACGTTACCTCCAATTTACAGAGAAGAAAACTGTATTTATTCAGAGTGAATATATTTCCCCAGATCAGACAGCTAGTAAGTGAAAGAATCAGTATTCATCCCCAATCTCTCTGATTTTTAAACCTGTTTTGTAAACCCCACTCTATGCCTGCTCTGCAATCCGTAGCTTCAGACACTCATCGATTCATCAGGAGGTAATAACAGACAGTCTACCATTGGTAGATCCTGCGTTAAAAACTGCACAGGATACCAACAGGAGTCAAAACTGCATTCTGTTCTCAGGAATCATACATTTTGAATACAAATAAGTACAAGATAGAAGAAGAAAACCCTGTAACAGCATCATGTAGAATATGTGTTGCCAAAGTTCCAAGGAAGAGGAGATGTCCCAGCTGGATGATTGGGAAGGGTTCTTATATCTGTAGCCTCATTAATATTCAGAAAAATGCAAACTGAAACCACAATTAAATATCCTCACACCCTGGCTAGTTTAGCAACAGTGTTAATGTCTGCATCTACTAAGTGTCAAAGATATAGAGCAAAAAGAGTTTTATAGAATTAATTTTTCATAATCTGGGAAAATGTAAGGCATACATACCCTGGGATGCAATAGTACCTCTCTCAGGATATCTCTGAGAAGTACTCTTGCAAAACTATACAAGGAGAGACATACAAGTATGTTCATAGAAGCCCTGTCTGTAATAAACCAAAACTGGACAACCTAAATGTCCATCATGAATAGACCTGATAAATGCAAAACAAAACAAAATAAAAAACAACGTGATGTATCCATGCTATAGGATACTATATAGTAATTAAAATGAATGCACTATAACTATATGCTTTAACATCAGTGCATCTCACAAAAAGTATTCAAAACCAGAAGCAGACCACAAAATAATATATACAGAATGATTCCAGCTACATACAATTTTAAAAGAGGCAAAATTAAGTTAATTTTAAGGATGTATGCATACATGGTCAAACTATAAATAACAGCAGGAGACTGTTTCTCGAGAAGGGGTCAGGCTATTGATGGTCTCTATTCCAGAGGCAGGATGATGTGCAAAGAGAGTTTACGTGCAATGAATAATATCTCTTAACATAGGTGGTAGACACATGAGTGGGTTCCAGTTAGCCTTCACACATTATAATTACCTTTTAAACTGTCTCTGTGTTACAAGTATCATTCTATATGCAAGGGATTTTCAAATACACACAATTTTCAAGACAGGACTATGAAAGGCTGTGATGGAAATGTTATTTATGTGAGCATGAGAAAAGAGGGCTTTGGAATTATGGAGAAGGGCAGGAAGGGTATCAGAGACAAAGGTACAGCGTACCTACTACTTACCTAGGGTGTGGTCATTATACAATATGGGATTAGTAATAATAATCATTGTGTAAATGAAGCCCCTATATAATTAGTATGTGTGTACTGGGGGGGCTCTGTGGAGAGGAAGCACATGCATGAACATGAGCTGTTGTGAAGAATAGTTCCTGGAGATAACTGTGGGTCAGCTGAAGCATAAGACTAAAATCAACAAAATCCGATATTTTTGTGAAAATATCTGCCTGTTGTAGGAGCGTCTAAAAATGTGCCTGTGATGACGTAATACCTACGTAACAGAGACAGCAGTGGAAGATGTGATGGACGTGAGCCCATCTGAAGACCACCAGCCCCAAAATGTATTAATGATCTAAAAACATATGTTATGCCAATATTTATCACATAAAAGCAAAGGTGGTCAGATAGCAATATGAGACTAAACTAGATAAGTATCATGACACAGAGAATGCAGGCCTTCCTTGAGAAAAAAATCCACAATAAAGCCAACAGAGGAAAACAAAGAGGGCTCAGACCTTTAACGTTGAGACATAGAAATGGTGGGAAATGTATGTTGCTCCAGTGGAAACTAAAATTCTTGCATTCGAATGGCTGCAAAAGACTCAGGGCCAGAAGCAATCCAGAGCTCACACATCTTAAATGCTTTCAAGGGTCAGAGAAAAAAAGCAGTGGTAGGAAATGTAATTAAGTGAAGAGAATCCACATCACATGCAGGCACTCAGAATCAAATTTAAAAAATGAGTCATGTGCATATGCCTTCTGAATTCACCCTTCAGTCCACCAGACTGGGACTACTGATGGCTGGTTGCCTTGGGTAAGGCAAAGGGAACTGCCTGCAGTCATACAACCAAGCCATACCATAACACTATATATGTTTTAGTCTCTGTCATCACTCAGCACTCTTTCTGTTATGGTAGCACATTACCTTTTTCTCAGTATTATGCTGTCAATGGAGAGTGGTAGGGGTTGGGGCAGATACAGTGACTTGTATTATCTGTCCCTGAGTTTGGTAGAATTTAGACTTTCCGTTTTAAAAGTAATATCAATTCATTTCAAAAGCACACAAACCTAAATTAACATACAGGTGTGGGTTTTTAAATCTCAGGAAATAAATGAGGTCATTGTATTCAGCACATTCTTGACGTTTTAATGAAGCATATTAACAAAAATTATGTTCCAAAGTCATTACACTGAGCTATTATTCTCTGTTACACTAGGCCATCACTGAATCTGAAGGAAAAACACCTAATAAAATTATGTTATGGTAATATTATCAATAATGACATAATTATAGTGACATTAATGACAATATGAGGGACTTCACTCTAAAATATCACTACATGGTCGAACAAGTTGAATGTAAATAAAAAACCATCACTTGTAGCTCATGAGCAATTCTCTGCTTAATTTTTCATGCTGTAATTTGCAGTAAAAATGACAATACGGAGACCCATACTTTACTTGAGAAGAAGAAAGTTGCACTTTCTTTATTATCCATCACTGAAACTATCCATTCCAGGCCATTTGAATTTCCCATTCTCCCAACATTTTGATAATACAGTGAAAATATGAAAGTATTCTATACTTGGACATACTTTAAATAAATCAATGTTGTCTTTCAATATTGCCATCCCCAACTCTTCTATTATTATTATCATTATCATTTTTATTATTAAATAGATCATCTGACGGTGGCAAATGTAGTGACTCCAAAATTGAAGAGAGCCTAACTGTGAAGCACCTGATCTCTACTTCTCAAACAAGTCAAGTGACTAGTTTTATTTCTAAGGATATTCTCCACTAAAACCTAAGGTAGAAGAAGCATTCTTTGCTTCCCCACTTACCAGCTAAAGGGCTTTTGAAGTGGCACTTAAATTGTCTGAAGCTTACTTGAATGATCTGTAATACGGGAAGTTCCTAATGGAAAAAGAATAGCCGAGTGAAAGATCAAAAGAAATTAGCGAGCGAAGACTGGCTGGTCACATGGACAAATGAGCTCATCTTTTCTAAGGTCATGTACTTAGCTGACCAGACTTAGAATCAATCTTTCCAAAGTCCTGGAGTTGATCAAGGATGATGATTTACATGGGCAAAATTTGCAGGACCTGTAACATTAACACAGTTCATGACAATTTTATATTGTGAAGGAAAGATAGTCCCCTAAGTACAACATAACTCCCAGAGAGTCTCTGTCAACAGCATGAATAGCACTATTCATGCTATTTAAGTGGAGCTACACTATATGGTGAGCAAAACCTGCCATGGAGTCGCTAATCTTATTGATGCCAAGTAGTATCCAGAAGCCTAGTAGGGTATTATGCTCTCTAGTATATATGTTCCAGCAGAAATTCATCTCTCCTTTGACAGACATCTTCTGGTTACACAAAGACTGAGACACAGCTTTGTAATGACTACTTTTCTATACTTGGTCAATCTCAGCTCTTAGCGTATACTCAATAGTATGCCTTGTAAAAAGAAGAAGATATTGCCTCCTTTTTAATATAGGAGCAATTTCAAAAATAGACAAAAGTAGAGAGAATAGTAATAATGAAAACCCTTATGTACCAATAACCCATCATAAACAATAAACACCATAGAGATGACCTTGTTCCTCTCTAAACCCCTCCATCCTGCTCTCTCTTTTAATAGCCACAACAAACCCATGTATTAGAGTACATCATTATCTCACTCTCACAAAGCAACTGATGCCTCCAAAATAATTAAGTATTATGGCAGAGGTCACACCTAGCGAGTGCCAGACCCAGAGTTCAAAGACAGTTCTGTCTATTCCAGAGTCTTTTCTCTGGTCTGCTTTTGTGTGCTCCATGAAAGTTAGTGGAGTCTAGAGCCATATAAATTGCCGTTATCAGTCACAGCACTGCCATAAAATAGATGGCATACTTAAATCGGTAATTTTGAAAAAGGTTAATAAAATGACTATTTACAAAAAACTAACGAAGTTCCATGAGATTGTAAAATCCGAAGGAAGTGTCACTAACCTAAGCCCAACAAGCAAAAGCAATGAACAGTTATAGGAACCCAGATTCAGAACTGTTTGATAGGAGCCTCTGCTTTTTTTTTTTTTTTTTAAGATTTTATCTATTTTATTATTTGAGAGAGAGAGAGCTCATGAGAGGGGGGAGGGTCAGAGGGAGAAGCAGACTCCCTGTCGAGCAGGAAGCCCGATGTGGGACTCGATCCCGGGACTCCAGGACCATGACCTGAGCCGAAGGCAGTCGCTCAACCAACTGAGCCACCCAGGCGCCCCAGGAGCCTCTGCTTTTAAGGGACACGGCTAATGTAATTGAGTCCACAGAAAGTAGCTGGAGCGATCTCACACCCTATTCCTTTATGTTCTTGCTTCTCAACTGCCGAAATCCAATCAAATGTCCGAAGTCAAGGTCACGCATTGATATAGTCCACAGAAGTCAGCTTCCCAAAGCTCAGAGAAGGGTAGAAATGCTGGATTTGGACAGGACAAAGACAATATACGACACAATTGTCTGTCTATACTCAGGGAAGACAGGGTGTATTATTTTGACATGATGACCCTATTCTTATCAGAAATTTAGGAACCCTGATGAAGAATTAAAAAAATGATACTTATCTTTCATTCGAAAAGACTGCATTACTAATTACATTGGTAATGCAGATATAAAGTTTTTAAGAATTTCTAATAGCTATTAAATCAAAATCTGAGTCAGTTTAAGAACATATTCTCACACAGTACTTAAAGCAGCATGTAATCACCTACAGAGTATGTAACACATTGTATGTACTTAATCAACTTTTGTTGATTACATATGGACATAGAAGAGCCCAGCTGGGCTTGAAATATCATGCCCATGATATTAGGGAGGAATAGATGCAGAAAATAATAGCCTTGTTCCTTTCTGATTTCATTGGTGAGTCATGGGTAAATATTTATTACAGTGGTCGCACTACTACGGAATTCTGAAAGAACTTTAAAAACATGAAGACGTTTAAATCCACCAGGCCCCACCTACTCAGTCAGAATCACGAGAGAGAGCACCTGACATGTGCAAGTATTAAAGCCTCAGAGATGATTATCAAGCATAACCAGGGTGAAGAAGCCCTGATTTGTCTTGAACCTCTTGATAATGTTCACATGATGTATGTAAAAGTTTGTGGAATGAGGAAAAAGGAAAGAAACGGAAAGATGAATTTCTTGGAATGTAATCTCCTTGAAGGTGGAGGTCTGTGTCTCTTTTGTTCATGGATATATTCTGAATGCTTAGAAGAGCACCTGCCATAGTATAGTAGGTATTTGGTAATAATTTGTTGAGTAAATTAATTTTAATTTAGCACAGTGAACAAATTATGACACAATCACAATTAATATTTTATTCTTCTGATTGATTACACATCTACCTTTATTAGTAATTATCCAGTCTCTCCCTTTTGCATTTCTCAGTCTAGTGATATATCCAAACACCAGGCAAGCAGAGAGAAAAAGAATCATACAAACTGCCATTAATTCTTACAGTGGTCCTGGGATCGAGTCCCACATCGGGCTACCTGCTTCTCCCTCTACCTCTGCCCCTCCTGCCCTCTTGTGCTCTCTCTCACTCTATCTCAAATAAATAAATAAATAAAATCTTAAAATAAAAAAGAGTCCTTCCCTCCTCATGAAAGTTTGGGGACCCTATGTGGCATCGAAGGTACCAGTCCCCATCTTCCTGCCATGTGCCTAGTAAGTTCTTAACAAAGGTTAATTTGGATCCCTTCTTCCTCTCACGTCTCCCCACCTACAAATAGCCCTTGTTTTATATATTGCAGAGGCAGAAATAATTCGGAATCTCCACCACTGGCCATTACCTAACAATCTGAGCCTCTAGCACATACTGGAAAGTATTATTTATTGAATGTTGACGATATCAAAGATATTAGGTATCCTAAGTCAGTGTTTGTGTTCTGTCCATCACTATTTTGATAATCTTTAACTTGTGCTCAGTGTCCAAAAGATTCCATGGTCCACATATTGCACAATTCTATTTATAAGAGATGTCAAGAAGAAGCAAATCTATTGAGACAGAAAGTAAATGAGTGACTCCCAGGTGAGATCAGAATATTGGGGAGGGGCTAATGGCTGAGGGTTGAGGGTTGAGGTTTCTTTTCGGGATGATGAAAATGTTCCAGTATCAACTGTGGTGATGGCTGCACATTTGTGAATATACTAAAAGCCAGTGAATTTAAATCGGTTAACTGTATGGTGTGTGGATTATATCCCAACAATAGTGTTTGAAAGAAAAAAAGAAACATAAGGATTTTCTGGTAAGTAAGCTTGGGAGCACTCATTACCAAAACACATTGGCATAACAAATGTTCTGATCGATCCCAAAGTGAAATATAGGCAATTATAGTTACACTTGTTTACACATAGGCAGACTTTCGTGTTTATTTCACCTTATTAAATCCACCAACACTTATTATATCCTGAACAGCTTCCGCTGCCATTCTCCTAAACACAGTTTGGAAACTACACACATTTGACAAGAACTCATTTAATTTTCACAGCGGTTCTTCATAAAAAAAAAGTTATTCCTATTTTAGCAGATGAAGTGACTGAAACTCAGAAGGGTTAATAAATTTGTACAAGATATCACAAATAGCAACAAACGAAGATTGGGTGCGAATTAGATCCCCACACATGTCTGTGTGATTGAATGCTATGCAAACATTAAAAATATGATGCAATTCTATATTACTGATGTGGAGAGAGAGAGCTATAATAAATTTTGGAGGAACGCCAGACAATAATATTTTCTTACATCACATGTATTTGTAAAAAAAAAAAAGTTATGTTTATAAATGTCTCTGTGTGTATTTGTGTGTGTCTATGTATAAGAATATACACTGAACAGGTGGTAGTGTTACAGACTGATAAAAATGTATTTTTAATTTATGAGTATATTCTACTTTTTCAGCAAAACACATGCATTAGTTGTAATCAAAAAGCAAGGATAAACAATACTCTCCTCTTGCTTCCTACCCCCTTTTCCTCTTCCTCTTTCCTATAAGGACAAAAAGCAACTTGAAAATATTTTATGAGCTAGAGATGTAGCTAGAAATCCCAAATTGTCTTTGTTTTCATTTTTGTGTGTGTGTGTTTTTTAGGAATATGGGAATTTTTGAGTTTCTAAACAAATAACTCATATGGACCTTGATTTTGATGTTTTTGTTTTTAACCTTAAAATTCTGCTTCTATCTCCACAGATACAATGAAATCTACCTACACAGATATTTACTTTCTTTTTATAGTTGATAAGTTGCTGCAATATAAAAAGCACAAAGAAAATTAGAGTCAGAAAGGCCAGGAGAGATAAATAAGTCAAGACTCTTCATTTTGGAGATGAGGAAAATAAGAGTGCAGAGAGGTTAAGTAATTTGTCCAAGCTCACACAGTTTGCTGGGGAGAGTAAAGGCTAACCTGTACCTCTCTAAATTCCCTTCCCAGCCCACTTTCTGCTAAATGACATTATGTCTCCAAGAAAACTTTATTTTTCTGCATAGTCCTATACTAATTAAAAACATTCACATTTCCTTTGCATGGGCAAAACCTGTCAGATGGTACCCAGCAGGTATCTCAAGACCAAAGCTTTCAGAGCTGCAAAAATGAATGCTTTCACTTGACCCTCTCTCCCAATAAACAAGAGAACAAATGTTTTCAATATTTGCTCTGTGGCACAACATACCATGCTAACGCACTGTCATACTGTGCTTGCCAAGGAGAGATTTCTGGGTCCCCTTTCCAGTCTTGGCCACTGGTTGATACACTTTGGAGCTCAGCTACATACAATTCCCTGCTGTAAGTTGTTGCCCCCTTGAGATTTTCCTCCTTGGAATTCCGTGATTGGTTTTGCCCTTCATCAGAAAACACAAGGAGGTCAGCAAAGCTGAAGAGGATAATGCCTGGAGCTTCAAGGAATTTACTTTTCATATTCTATCAGTCAAGATTCAATTAAAGAAGCAGAACTAGTGGAATAGATAGGTAGATAGATAGATAGACAGACAAATAGATAGTAGTTTTGTCGTTCTTGTTTTTTGGTTTGTTTCTCTCTCTTTTTTTTTTTTAGCAACCTGATATCCTGGAACTTATCTGACTTTCATAACTAAGCCTCAGTGTTCTTAATGTTATTACAAAGTGAGATGATGCAAACTGATACAATTAAATCATATTGTTCTCTTGTTGGACATAAACAATCTCACAGAACATCTACCTCAAAAAAGGACACTGTGCAACACAAAATATCAAACATCCCCCTCTCACTAAATGAGTGACTGCTACTTCCCTGCCAGGGACAGCTTTATTCCTGCTTTTGTGTGCCCTCCCTATGGATAAGATTTAAAATATCCAATTACAGAATTGCCTCTGCTTTCCAGTAACCCCCAATTTAGATCAAACCTTTGCTTCCTTACACCTGCCCCTAAATTACTCAACCAAAGTCCAAATTCTTTAATAGATCTTTCTAATACCCTCTTACTGAGATAACCCACATTTCTCCATGGTGTATATTCTTGCTCACTACAATGAATAAAAGTAAAAGCTTCTTCTACTGCAGATATACCTATGGTCTTTGCCTGAAGAGCACAGACCCCATTTACTTGTATATATATACCCAGCAGGTATCTCAAGACCAAAGCTTTCAGAGCTGCAAGAATGAATGAATGAATGAATGAATGAATAAGCAAATATGTATATATATGTAAATAAATATATATGGAGTTATGACTATATGACATATGACAATTCCATATATATATATATGGAATTGTTTTTGCTATAGGGATTTTACCTTTCACAATTGTGAAAGCCAGTTTAACAGTCTCTGTAGTGCTGTTATCTGCCCAGCTGATGCTGGATCTTGAAATGCACGAGGCAGGCAGTTGGGGAAGAAAGATGAATATAAAGTGAGGGAGAGCTGATATAAAGTGAGAACAAGATGGATCACTGAAGACAGCACTATAAACTTATGTTTAGCTTAATATAGCTACAGATGGCTACATATAGAAATATTTAGAAATATGTATATACATTGGTTAGTATGCACACAAATATCTTCCGGCCCAATCAGCTGCAAGGGCCGAAAAGCAAAAACGCCCCACTAGCAATGAGGACACCTAGTGTCCAGATCTTGATTTCTAATATCATTCTCCAATAAAAGGATCCAGAACTCCTTGGAGAAATGGCTGGTTCTAGGACTGGAGCAGAAAATATACAATGTGAGCCTGAAGCATCCTATGGTGCCAGAAAAAAAGAAAGTGCTCAAAAATAAAAAATCCTGGGATGCCTGGGTGGCTCAGTCGGTTAAGCGGCTGCCTTCAGCCCGGGTCGTGATCCTGGGGTCCTGGAATCGAGTCCCGCATCAGGCTTCTTGCTCAGCGGGGAGCCTGCTTCTCCCTCTCTCTCTCTCTGCTTGTGCTCTCTCTTGTCAAATAAATAAAAATCTTAAAAATAAATAAAAAATAAATTAAAAATCCCTATGATGGGGATATGTCAGAGAGATATTGGGACCAATTGGAAGAGCTCCTGATAGCCAACAAAAATAAAAGTAAATAAATGGGGAGAACAGACAAATTTCTCATACAGAAGGATCCAAATGATAGCTACAGATATTTTGCTCTTAAGGAAGCTGAACATAATGACCAATTCCTAAGTGTGAGCTGAGCATAGTGGCTTTCTTCCAAAGAATACAGTATAGAAGGGAAAAGAAAAAAGAGCAACTTTGCAATGAAGAAAGGTGACAAATACTACCTCAAGCCAGGTAATCAGAGCTCCCAGGTTGTCTGAGACTGGTCTCTCAGACTGTACAGTTTGTGAGATGACACCTCATCCATCCCTTGTTTTAATCCTCTATTCTCAGCAACTTACAGAGTATCCAACATACAGCAGGGTCCACTAAATATTTGTTGAATGAATGATTGAATAATGTAGGTAAATTTACAAAGAAAAAAATTAAGATTACAGTAGCAGCATTGTTTAATGGAAAGACCATAGCTTCAGAGTCAGACAGCTCTACCATTTGGGCCTCGGAGAAGATATTTAACATCTAAAATGAAAATTCATATCACCTACATGTTGATTACTCACAGTTTTATACTTTTAGCCCAAACTACTTCTCTCAACTACCATTCTGCATGTTCAACTGCCTGCTTGACATCTCCATTTGGACATCTAGTAGACTGGGCAGACTCAACATGTCTAAAATTAAGCTCTAGATGAGTTCTATCCCTCCATTTAAAAAAGCCTTTTATGGGGATGCCTGGGAGGTTCAGTCAGTTAAGCATCCAACTCTTGGTTTCGGCTCAGGTTGTGATCTCATGGGTTGCAGGATTGAGCCTGGCATCTGACTCTGGGCTCAGAGGGGAGTCTGCTGGAGATTCTCTCCCTCTGCCCCTCCCTCCACTCGCTCTCTCTCTCCCTTTCTCGCTGAAATAAATAAATGTTTTTTAAAAGGCTTTTATGAAAAAAAAAAAAAGCTTTTTATGGACTGTCCCTCATTCCTTAATGCCAACTCCATTCTTAACTGCTTACGCCAAATATTTGATGTCACCTTTAATTCATTTTATCCAAACTTTAAAACTGGCTCATCAGTAAATTCTGTCATCTCTACTTTCAAAATATTTATAATTTGACCACTTCCCATCTTCCCTACTGCCTCTGCTCTAAGCCACTATCATCTGTGACCATGATTATCACAATAGGGTCTTACTGATCTCCCTGCTTTTGTCATTGCTGTCCTTGAAGACAATTCTCAAAACAGTAGCCAAGATTATCTCCTTAAAAAACATAGTGTTTCTTTTTTTTTTTTTTTAATTTTTATTTATTTATTCATGAGAGACAGAGGCAGAGGGAGAAGCAGGCTCCCAAGGAGCAGAGAGCCCGATGTGGGACTCGATCCCAGGACCCTGGGATCATGACCTGAGCCGAAGGCAGACGCTTAACCATCTGAGCCACCCAGGTGCCCAAAAACATAGTGTTTCTACTCAGAGGAAAAGCCCCAAACCCAAAGTCCTTACTATGAGCTCTGATGCCTTATAAAATCTGCCTTCTTTTACCCCTTCATTGATCTTTATGCGTCTCACTTCCACTAGCTTGTCCCTCACTCACTCACTCCAGCCACACTGGCCTCTAGGGAGGATAACAATATCTAATCTAAGTTTTATCACAGGTATTAAATGAGATAATGCATACAGAGCATAGCCCAGAGCCGGCTTCAGGGAAGCATTTAACAGAAGTGAAGAGCAGCTGCTAAGGCTGTTGCATCATATTACCATTATTATGCTTCCCAAGGAAGCAACATTCAAAGATGGTATATTCATCTTGATCATTAACCATATGACTCAAAATCACTTTCAATTGCTTCTCAAAGTCAAGTTTATCCTCCAAGGTTAAAAAGTTTGCCATGAATTTATTTCTCAAAAAATTTGTTTCACACCCTGGAGAGGCTTCCAAAATGCAATTTTGAAATTACCCTGTGTTTCAGAAACAACACTTGCTAAACACTCTTTGGTTGGGAAAATACTCAGTTGATCACGTAAGTTTTCATATATATATATTTTTAGTATCAGCTCTATTCCTTCACTTATGCTTTATAGAACAGAAGGCATCATACATTTTAAATAATATCCAAATAATATCATGAACAAAGAGTAATAAATAAGACTTAAATTTAGATAATGCTTTTGTTTTCTTTCTGGTAAGTTTTTCAAAGATGGGAGGGAGTGGAAGCTTTTGTTGCTATTATTGTTTTTGCTGTTTGTTTGCTTTTCAATTTCCCTTTGTGCCCAGGCTTCAGAACTTGCAAAGAAATCTGACACCAGTTTATCCTGCTATATAATGGTAAGCTTGGGAAATGAAATCTTTTTATACTTTTACCATCGACTTACTTAAAATCAGGGCAAGAATTTATGTCTCTATGCCTTATGATACTATTCCAAACTTCAAGAGATGTTGGGAAATTTCAGTTAATCTGATTTGAAGAGAGCTCCTTCTATCTTTGGCCCATTGGTGATGGATCACCAACATGTGTCTCACCCAGTAACAGTCCTTCCGGTAGGGGATTCCCTTTCTTGGCCTGGTGACTTCCTGAGCGGACCAGTGTTCCTTTATATGGAGCTATACAAACTGCTTAGGTTCTTTTTGATGGCTTCCAAAGACCCAGAGACCTTGAGTTAGAGGGGATTTTGCACACCACTTTTCCCCTTCTCTTGTGTTAGTTCAAGCTTCCCTCATTCAGAACCTCAAGTCAAAACCAGACATCAGTGTTCCTGCATGCCCTCTCAGTGCACAGTCTGCATACTGAAATAGTTTATGTTTATGGCCCATCTTTCCCCATAGAATATAAGTTCCATAAGCTCAGGAATTTTTTTTTTTTTTATATTTTTCCTTGATGTAGCCATCATTTCTAGAACAGTGACTATAGACAGGATGAATGAATCTTTCCCCCTATATAGCATATAGGATCCATGTAATTTTTTTTTTTGTTTTTTATATTTTTAAGATTTTTATTTATTTATTTGAGAGAGAGAGAGAGCACATGAGAGGGGGGAGGGTCAGAGGGAGGAGCAGACTCCCCGCCGAGCAGGGAGCCCGATGCGGGACTCGATCCCGGGACTCCAGGATCATGACCTGAGCCGAAGGCAGTCGCTTAACCAACTGAGCCACCCAGGCGCCCCAGGATCCATGTAATTTTATTATTTATCATTTTGGTAAGCCTAATCATGAAGGAAATCAAAGAAATGCTCTTCATTTGTAGGTTCTGAAAAAAGCCTTGCAATAGTCACATGTGTGGGTACTGTATGGCATAAAATGTCAAAGCCTCGCAAGAAAAGAAATTAAATTGTAAAGGACAATGATTACCATGGGGCTTACATAAAATATCTTATAGTTACAACAGTCTATTTTAAGTTGATAATTTAACTTCATTTGCACACAAAAAAAATCTACACCTTTACCTTTCCCCCAACATTGTTACTGATGTCACAATTATATCTAATTATTTTGTATATCCACTAATGTAATTATAGTCATTTGGAACACCTTTGTCTTTTAATGTTTATACTAGAATTCAAAGTTATTTACCCACAGCCATTCCATTAACACAGAATTCTGTATTTGTCTATATATTTACCTTTACCAATGACCTTTATACTTTCATATGCTACCACAGGATGAGATCAGGGCTCCAGGCCACTGGAGGTCCACCACCACCACCGGGTGTTGTGAGCAATCATGGCATGGCTATCTTTTTCTCACGATAGGAGATAGAAAAGTATCCTGGGGCACCTGGGTGGCTCAGTCGGTTAAGCGTCTGCCTTTGGCTCAGGTCATGATCTCAGGGTCCTGGGATCGAGCCCCGCATCGGGCTCCCTGCTCAGCAGGGTGTCTGCTTCTCCCTCTCCCACTCCCCCTGCTTCTGTTCCCTCTCTCGCTGTGTCTCTCTCTGTCAAATAAATAAATAAAATATTTTAAAATAAAATACAGTACATCAATAAAATACATTTACATTTAATGTAATTATTGATATGGTTAGATTTAGGTCTGTCATTTTATTTTCAGTTTGTTTGCTCTGTTTTTCATTACTCTGTTTTTCTGCCTTCTTTTGATTATTTGATTTTTTAGTATTCAGTTTTGCCTACTTACTTTTTGACTGTCTATAGTGTTTTAGTGGTTACTCAAATGATTAAAATATATATACCTATCTTTTCACAGTCTACATAGAGTTCAGATTTTACCACTTAAAGAAAAATGCAGAAAAACCACAACCATATAGGTTCTTTTATGCTGCCTCCTTTATGCTGTTGTTAACAAATGTCGTGTGTCTATTAAAAAAAAAAATTGAGGGGCACCTGGGTGGCTCAGTCGTTAAGTGTCTGCCTTCAGCTCAGGTCATGATCCCAGGGTCCTGGGATCGAGTCCCACATCGGGCTCCCTGCTCGGCAGGAAGCCTGCTTCTCCCTCTCCCGCTCCCCCTGCTTGTGTTCCCTCTCTCACTGTGTCTCTCTGTCAAATAAATAAATAAAATCTTAAAAAAAAAAAAATTAGGTGGAAATAGCGGCGCCTGGGTGGCTCAGTCATTGGGTGTCTGCCTTTGGCTCAGGTCAGGATCCCAGAGTCCTGGGATCAAGCCCCTGGCATTGGACTTCCTGCTCAGCGGGGGCCTGCTTCTCCCTCTCCCACTCCCCCTGCTTGTGTTCCCTCTGTCGCTGTGTCTCTGTCAAATAAATAAATAAAATCTTTTAAAAAAAAGAAATGAAGGGAACAAGAGTTTCTGGACCTAAGCAGGAAGAGACGAGGCACCTGGGCACTATGAAGAATCTACACGTGCACTGAAGAAAAAATTTCAAATATTTAACAACCTTTTCTCTATCCATCATTCTAAATCATCATCAGTGAGTCACTGCACATCACATGGGCCAATGAATTCAGTAATACATTTTTAATAAAATTGTTTATATAGACAGGGAGCCACCAAAAGTATCTGTCCAGGGTCTGCACAAGGTCATCCTTGCTTATATTAGTCACAAAGTATAATCCCGGGGCATAAATAATGGTGTCTCCTGCTAATCCATGCACCATGCACATGATGCAGTGATATCACAGCCCTTTTTTTTATTGTTATGTTAATCCCCTACATTACATCATTAGTTTTAGATGAAGTGTTCCATGATTCATTGTTTGTGCACAACACCCAGTGCTCCATGCAGAATGTGCCCTCCTCAATACCCATCACCAGGCTAACCCATCCTCCCACCCCCCTCCCCTCTAGAACCCTCAGTTTGTTTTTCAGAGTCCATCGTCTCTCATGGTTCGTCTACCCCTCCGATTACCCCCGCTTCATTCTTCCCCTCCCGCTACCTTCTTCTTCTTCTTCTTTTTTTTTCTTAACATATATTGCATTATTTGTTTCAGAGGTACAGATCTGAGATTCAACAGTCTTGCACAATTCTTATCTTTTCTTTTAAAGATTTATTCATTTATTATTTGAAAGAGAGGGGGAGGGAAAAAGGGTGAATAGGGGGAGGGACAGAGAGAGAGAGACAAGCAGACTCCCCACTGAGCATGGAGCCCTACTCATAAGATCATGACCTGAGCAGAAATCATGAATCAGGCACTTAACCCACTGAGACACCCAGGAATCCCTATTTCTTTTTTTTTTAAATTTTTTATTGTTATGTTAATCACCATACTTTACATCATTAGTTTTTGATGTAGTGGTCCATGATTCATTATTTGTGCATAACACCCAGTGCTCCATGCAGAACGTGCCCTCCTCAATACCCATCACCAGGCTAACCCATTCCCCCACCCCCCCTCCCCTCTAGAACCCTCAGTTTGTTTTTCAGAGTCCATCGTCTCTCATGGTTCCTCTCCCCCTCCGATTCCCACACTTCATTCTTCCCCTCCTGCTATCTTCTTCTTTCTTTTTTTCTTAACATATAATGTATTATTGATATCACAGCCCTTGTTATAACTGCTTCGTAACAGTACAGGAAGTAGATGTACCACAATTTGCGTCATAATCCCCACAATACTCAACACTGTATTGGGTAGCAAATGTATTTGTTTGACCTGCTCATCTTCCCTTCATTAATTTGGTTTTGCCTTGAATGTTATTTTTTCCTCCCTTTGTCTTTTGATTTTTTTCTACTTGTTTTATTTTCTTTTGTAATTCTTGTGCCTCCATTAATGACTTTGTTGTTTATAATTATTATAACTATTATTTAGTTTCAGTCTTTGGCTTTACTCTATATACTTAAGCTCTCTTTATGTCATATATGGACAGCCTAATGCTGCTCTGGCATCTAGCAGGAAACTAACCCTTCTCTCCTATTAGACAGCCATTTGTCTTTTTTTTTTTTCTGGTTTTATTTTTTTTTTTTATTTTTTATTTTTTTTAAAGATTTTATTTATTTATTTGACAGAGAAAGACACAGCGAGAGAGGGAACACAAACGGAGAGTGGGAGAGGGAGAAGCAGACTCCCTGCCGAGCAGGGAGCCCGATGCGGGACTCGATCCCGGGACTCCAGGATCATGACCTGAGCCGAAGGCAGTCGCTTAACCAACTGAGCCACCCAGGTGCCCCTTTTTTTTCTGGTTTTAATAACAATTTGCACTAGTTTTATCTCTGCCAAATTTTGAGTTTTTGAGAGATTAATTTTGATTATTACCATAGCTCAATATATATTTTATTCTACTGGTGAAATTGTAATTTCTTGCCCTTACCTCACTGATGTCCAAGAAAGCCCTTCTAAGCCTTGACGACAGAAAATTCTTTTTCTTTTTTAAAACTCATGCTCAGGGCGCCTGGGTGGCTCAGTCCATTAAGTGTCTGTCTTTGGCTCAGGTCATGATCCCAAGGTCCTGGGATTGAGTCTCACATCAGGCCCCTTGCTCAGTGGGGAGTCTGCTTCTCCCTCTACCCCTCCCCCCTGCTTGTGTGCATGCACTCTCTCTCTCTCTAGCTCTCTCTCTCAAATAAATAAATAAAATCTTTAAAAAAATAAAATAAAACTCATGCTCAGATATCACTTCTTCTATGAGGGCTTCCCTGCTCTTTCTCAGGCAAAATTATTTCCTCAATAGTCTGATGCCTGTGGTTTACCAAGTTTTCTTTCATTATGTGTCTCTGTCTACCTCTCTGGACTGAGTTTCTGAGGTGTGGGAGGCTGGTCTTGACTGCTGGTTATATCTCTCACACTTAGCACAACTAACAGTACTCCATAGCTCGTCAGTGAATGCCTCCCTTGGTAGCTGTTCCTCAGAAGAAGAAAAAAAAAAAAGATTCAAATCTACTTTCCAGCGTGGTTGCATTCTTTTTCATATACTATTTTCATTTTAATTATAAAATATTTTAATCACCCACCAGAGTACAGAAAACAATGCTGCAATCATTCATGCATCTACATCTGAGATTAAGGGGATTTTAATAGTTTATACTATTTGCTTTTCACATCTCCCTATTTTAAAATAAATGTAACATTATAAAAACAACAAAACCTCATTCTCCCTCACTCCTCTGCTCCTCTCTCCCCCCTTTCCAGGGCTAACAAATGCTCTGAAGTTAGTGTGTGTTACTCCTACGCATGCCTTTTGACTTTTAAAGTAAATGTAGGAATCTATAAACAATATATATTGCTGTGTTGTGTGTTTTAAAAAAAAAAATCTCATAAGTTACATTGAATAGAAAAAAATGTTATAATTTTTACCCCCACCAACTGTTTTTAGACCTGTATTTAGCACGTATGGAAAAGGAAGGAAGGAAGGAAGGGAAGAAAGAAAGAAGCCTTTCACTCCTATAATCTTACTGGTTTGCTTATATCTGAGCTTCTGACATCAGAAATAATTGTTAACTTATTTCATGTATTAGAACCCTGACTAGAAAAACAGAGCCAATAGAATGTGTGTATCTGTAACTAATCCATATCTATATATCTAGATCTATGCTGAAAGTGAGAGAAAGAGAGGTTTATTATAAAGAATTGGTTCATGTGGTTACAGAGGCTGGCAAATCCCAAATCTACAGGGTGGGCCAGTAGGCTGAAGACCCAGAAAAGCTGATGTTCCAGTTTGTGTCTAAAGGCTGTCTGCCATAAAACAAGGAAGAGTACATGTTACAGATGAAATGTGAAGGCGGCCTGCTAGAGAATTCTCTCTTCCTCAGGGGAGGCCAATCTTTTTGCTCTATGCAGGCCTTCTACTGATTGGATGAGGCCCACCCACATATGCAGGGTCACTGTTTTATTCAAAGCCCATCACATTTAAATATTAATCTCATGTAAAATACCCTCAATAATGTTTTGTCCAAGCCAAGTTGAACATGTAAATTGACCATTACACTTCTCTGAATCTGTTTACTTAGTTTCATGTTAAGTCTCAACAATACTCTTCCTGTGTTCAGGAGAAAGGTGTCATGGCCGAGACATATTTCTTTTAACATTTCTTTTGGAAGACAGTCATAGCCTCATATCTAATCATTACTCTACACTTAATCATAGTCACCATGCCCCCACCCCCCTCAGTTTCCTATCTTTCCGTGCATATTCTGTGCTAAGAACAAATCCGTCCAGATATGCCTTTCTTCATTTAACTAATAGGAAGGGCTAAAACCCAATCCTTTTATAAGAAATAATTACCCTTCCTCAAACTGGTCTTTGTTTCTTCTGTGAATGTACCTCCTGGTTCTTTTCTCTCGGTGCCCCTTAGGCTAAAGCCCTATCCTTCTACAGCCTTGTAATCTATGCCACTCATCCCTAATTGAAGTTATGCTTAACCCAGTTTGTAAGATTTTAATTAATCCTTCAAGCCTTCCTTCAAGCAAACCTTCCTACTTGGAAGTTTTACTTCACTTACATTTGTAAGATTTTAATTAGTTCTCCAAGGCTGCTGCTTTTGAACTTTCTGACTTCACCACTTCTGCTGCCATTTTTCTCAGATTCTAGAACGCCCTGTATTGTAAGATGCACTGCTGGTTAATAACAGCTTTCCTTTTTTATGTGGGGGAATTGATGGGATTGAATCAAATGTACATATTTTCTTTTATAAAATAAACCAACTACCAAAAGAATGTATTTATCCATATAATTACATAGTGCTTTCTTTTTCAATATCACCATCAAAATTTGAATAAAGCTCATCTCCTTAGCCAAAGTCCAAAGAGTCTTCTCATTATCTCCTAGCCACCAGCTGTTAGGCATAGCATCATTGTAACAAGCTGCTTTTCATACCTGTGCTTACGTCAATTTGAAAACCTTGCCCTCTGGTCTTCTTCCCTAGTATTCTTTTTTTTTTTTTTTAAGATTTTATTTATTTATTTGAGAGAGAGAATGAGAGAGAGCAAGCACATGAGAGGGGGGAGGGTCAGAGGGAGGAGCAGACTCCCTGCCAAGCAGGGAGCCCGATGCGGGACTCGATCCAGGGACTCCAGGATCATGACCTGAGCCGAAGGCAGTCGCTTAACCAACTGAGCCACCCAGGCGCCCCCTTCCCTAGTATTCTATCTGTGTCTGCTTTTGGTATGCATGCAATATAACCTACAGTAAATAATCTTGGGAATTTTTCTTAGGCTCTGGAATTGTTTCATCATAAAAATTAACAGTTGCTTGCAGACTTGATGGAAATGCACAAATAAAACTGCGTTTAGGGTGAAATCTAGAATTATAACTTTTCAATTTTGTCTCCTGATTATAGATTTAATCAAATGCCTTAAGAAATTTTGCTCAATTATGGTTTCTTAAAATTGACCATTTAAACTAGGTGCCTAAATTTATTAGTGTAAATTGATATAAGTATTATCTTATAATCTCATTTTCAGACAAGCATTTCATTGCTCAAGTTTATTTCCATTTTCTTGCCTACAATATGTTTTTCCCCTTTAAGAAACCCTTCTATTCTCTTTCATGTTCTCTTCTTATCTTACTTCATTGAATACATAGTTTATTTAATTTTTGTTTGTTTGCTAATATGGTAGGAAAAATTGGCAATCCGTTTCTCTCTCACACACACACACACACACATTTCATCCATCAGAATGGGACTGCTGAAGTTAACGGCTAAATCAGGACTGACACACATTCATGGAAATAGCAAGAATAGATATTAAAAAGCTAATGAGGTGCTTTATTATTCCAAAAGGGTCCAATTTAAGCAGATAAGAAATCAAAGACACCACAATAATAAGCTGCTGACTCTTAAGATCTGAGCAGGTTTCATGTAATAAGCAAAACAGTATTCCCTCAGTATGGGTGTAAAATATACATCACCTAAAAAGCAATACTGGACATTAATTGGAGCCTATCCTCATCTCCATCTACCTACAGAATGGATGCAGTTGGGGGTGCCAAGCATCAATGCTCACCCCACAAAAGTCGGAGCACTCTAAGACCCCACCATGTGGAGGTAGGGAGGAGGGCATAGCAAATACAGTCACTTCATCTTAAAGGAGTGAGGTTATCCCACTGGAGGAACATGTAATTTGGTTGTGAAATAAGTCAGGCAGAGAAAGACAAAACCATATGGTCTCACTTATATGTGGAACCTAAAAAAAACCCCAAAACAAACAAACAACAAACTGACCTCATATAAACAGAAAGTGGAATGGTGACTGCCAGCAGCAAGGGGGAGGGTGGAGGAAATGGGAGATGTTGGTCAAAGGGCATAAAGGTCAGTTATACAAGATAAATAATTTCTGAGAATTCACTGTACAGCATGGTGGTTATCATTAACAATACTGTATTGTACACTTGAAAATTGCTTTGAAAGTATATCTTAAAAGTTCTCAACACACAGAGTCATAATATATGGTGATGGATCTATTAACCTTATTGTGATAATTGTTTCACTATATTATATATATATATATATATATATATATATATGTGTATGTATCAAGTCATCATGTTGTACACCTTAAACTTGTAAAATGTTACATGCTATTATATCTCAATGAAGCTGAAAAAAATAAAGACAAACTAAAAAAAATTGATGGAAACAAGAGAGTACCTTGGGTTTCACCTTCAGGGGCTGGGTTAGGAGTGGAGTTTATGGAAAGGATACCCACCCCATTCTCTAAGTGCTACTCTACTGAGTTCAAGGAAAATAACTCTATCTTTTCTTTCACACTTAGATAATACCTCCAGAAACTGATATGGGTGTTAGTATTGGCTCCCTGGGGCTTAATAAAAATTCTTAAAGACACAGATATTAAATCTGAATCTTGAAAAGCCAGTAAGTTTTATCAATGTGGATGAGGAAGAAAAAAATCTAGGAAGAGGACAAAATATGAAGAAGGATGCTGTCACTCACTCTGAATTTAAATTCAACTGAGAGAAAGGCTTGGAGATAGACAGATGGAGATAAAAATACCAACTTTACTCCTGTTAAAGGCTCTAACTGGATGAAGTGATGTAGAGGTGTGGCCATGAAACATTTTCTGAGACTCTCGTATGGTAGGTAACCTCTGGCATCGCTCCCAGCGATGCCAGTATGTGTCTGGTTTACTTACTCCTGATATCCATGCCTCTGTGTAATCCCCTCCTCCTGAGTGTGGGCTCGCTTATGGACTTGCCTCTAATAAAGAGAATGCAAGTATAGGATGTCACTTCATGAGGCTGAGTTATAAAGAAGCTCTGACTTGCATCTTGTGTTTACTCTTTCTTTCTCTTCCTGGCTCTTCTTAGCTTACTTGTTTTGGTGAGACAAACTGCCTTGTTGAGAGCTGTCCTATGGAGAGGTGCACATAGGAAGGACCTGAGAGTGGGGGGTGCACTGCGATGGGGGGGTGCCTCAGTCGGTTGAGTGTCAGACTCTTGATTTCCGCTTGGGTCATGATCTCAGGGTCATGAGATCCAGCCAGGCATAGGACTCTGTGCTCAGTAGAGAGTCTGCTAGAGATTCTTTCTCTCCCTCCCCCTCTGCCTCTCCCCCTGCTTGTGTGTACGCTCCCTCTCTCTATTTTTAAAAAAGAAAAAGAAAAAGAGAAAGGAAGGACCTGAGAGTGGTTTCTGGCTAACAGCTAATGATGAGTAAACTAGGAAGTGAAGTGAATCCTTTCCCAATCAGTGTTGAGAAGACTGTAGCTCTGGCCAATACCTTAATTTTAACCCATGAGAGACTGGGAAGTGGAGGACAAGCCAAACCCAGATTGCTGATCCATGAGACTGAGATAATAATCGTTAAAGTCACCAGGTTTTGAGGTAATTTGTTAGGCAGGAATAGGTCACTAACAAACTTCCAGAGAACACAGTCTCACTTGAAAAATAAAGTGCATTCTTGAGGAGAGAATCCTTATTACCAAGGAAGGAGTAAGCCTATAAGAAGACAAAAAACAACATATTAAGCTACACATCCCTGCCTCTATTTTCCAAATTCACCAATTAGATAACTATTTCCTCTTCCCCCAGGGAGTGTTATTCAAGGAGCAGAGTTGTCCAAACATGAACCTATGTTGCTTAGATAACAAGCTAGCTAGAATCTGAGGGCTCACCTTTCCTCTAGCAAAAAGGGCAAACTTCAAGTTTCAATTCCCTTGGGACTGGGACCACTATTTTTCATGGACTGCATCATCCCACAGACCCCAAGTTTCAGGTGCAGAGTAGTTGGCTTTTCCAAAAAATATTATAAATAGCAAGCTCTACAAATCCAGACTGTACAGTGCCAAGTAACCTGTGCTTCTCTATAGACAAGGCAATTTTCTCATGCTTCTATTATAAAAGTGGCATCCATGGGTCAGGCTGAGGTGGGGGGTATCCCTCCCCTAGAGCAGATCCCATTCTGCGTTCAGCAGATGCCTAAACTGGCATGCGTCTCCTAGAGATAATGGAGAGACTGAGAAGTACATGCATCTCTATCTTGTTATCTCTGGCTTAAGAGAAGTCCTTTTCCCCAGTAATCTATCCCATAATTCAAGTTACGGAATCCATTCCAACCACTTGCATGATACCCCCTCACCCTCCACAACACAGAGAGGAGTGAATGAGAGAGTTACGTCATAAGTGTTTCTTCTTTATTTTTCCCTCCAGGAGAGGGGAAAAGTGAGGAGAGAGAGTTAAGCATCTCTTCACCACCTCCTATGCATGTGCACATGCACATATTTGATACAGACACACATCAGTGGAAGAGAAGATGAAGGGCTAGAACAGGCTTGGGAAATACAAGTGGAGCTGCCTGATGAGATTAAAAGGTAAGTTCAAGGACATGGGGTGATGGAGTGTCAGAATGTCTCATTTACAGGGCCAACCTGTTATAAAACTCCATGTTGCCCAAGCCAGTAGGGTTGGTCGCCTTTGGAGTTGTGCAACTCAGTAACCCCAGCAGAGCCCTTAAATGACACCAGTCACTCAAATCTCCACCTCTCCCTTGATCTTTCTTATTTTAGGGATGGCAGTTGTATAGGCACAAACAAAACAAAACAAAAACTCTAAATGAGTCCAAGACCTGCCACCAAGGCACCGAATTGCTTCTTACCTTCCTGTTGTATTTGTGGGGCTGCTCAAAATAAGTAGTAGGATGATTTATCATAGCCTCTGGAAGTTGTCTGACAGTACTCTATCCCGGTGTCTGACTGAAGCTACTTATATTTTGTGTCACTTTCTGAAGTGACTCAGTTCCAAGCAAAGATTGATGTAGTTAGAGCATTTTGCAGAAATAGCAAATCACCCTTGCAACTGATTGTTCCTCTAGAACTGCCTAGCCTGTGAGTTATTCATGTAGCTCTCCAACACTGCTTTCATAAACAGATATTGTTTCATTGGTTGCTAATCATTCCTGTTGAAGTGAGAGTAGGCTTGAGGCCAGGAGAATACCGAGCTTTTATTCAAAGAAGTAAAATGTTTGCAAGATGTACAAAATGTCAACAACTCCCTGTCCCAGACTCTCCTTATGGAGATGGACACTGAACACATACTGAATATATGTTTAAGAAGGGTTTGTATTTGGAGCCATCATATATCAAATCTTATCTGTGCAGTCCTTTCAGGTAACCAATCCATTAAATTATTTAATTTTTCATAAGTCTATTTTACCATACTGATTGTGTTTCACAATGATATTTTCCTATGTCAAAATAAATGACAGTCACATAAGTAAATACCATTGGGAGATTTACCAGGAAGAATAATCTCTCCTTGGTTCTTTTATTACCTATTCCCAAAACACAATATTTTTAGAAAAAATTCATTTTTAGTTTACAGTGGCTCAATCACTGCTTTGTTGTTTGCTTTTTAATTATTATAAATCTTTCAGGGCTGTGATGGTACATACACCAAAAGCTCTGTAAGCTCAGGTACCCTAGAAAAGTGTGTGGCACATGAGAGAGACTCAAAATGTCTGTTGAACAGTGGACTTCAACAGTCTAGCAGGACCTCATGTCTTCCTTGAGCTTCCTTGATTCTTATTTAGATGTGGGAAACTTTACTCAATGGTAATAGATAAAGAAGTCATCTCAACTTGAAGCCCTCATTGCTCTCATTCCTGGACCAAGTCTATTTTGAATTCTAGCTTCTTTATTAGATTCAGTGCTCTCAAGAAAATTTATATTTCAAGTGCTCAACCAGTCTCTGAAATAAAGTTGAGGGAAATCATCCTTGGAAATATCAACCTTAAAATTGACTGCCCCTTGGAACACCCTTTCTTGCTTGGTTTTACACAGTCGAGATGCTGATGCATCATTCCTAGTCAAATGAAATGTCTTTTGCATCCCCTTCCTTCATTTAATGTCTAAAGAGGCTTGGTGGCTAATTGTCTAATCTAAAAGTGGCATCACTAGACAGGTGAAGGAAAAAGAGCTACCTCCCTTAAACCACAGGCAAGGGGCTACAAATAAATATTTAGCTCCATTTGATGACTCTGATGACATCATGTCTTTTCACTCAGAATCACTGAAGTCATATTCACAACTATTATAGGTCAAATCCATAATCTCTAAGTTTGCTTCCATTGCTGACATTCCATTTTTCCCCATAGTAACAGAGATTGAATTATGTGTCCCATTCATCATCTTCCATGCCAAGTGGGGGCTTGAGAAAAGGTGGACAAAGCTGAAGCACATCACACAGTGGGTCCAGTGGGCTTAAGGGAGTACATCTCCTCTTCGTTAGGAAGTGTCAATTCAGGGCCAAGTAGCAATAAAATCATCAAAATTCAACTGATAAAACATAGATTCCCCTGCCAGTGCAAAGGACCTGGACAGATTGTAGAAACCAATGTGTGGGATCCAGATATTTAGAAAGCCTAGGGGCAAGGGGGGGGGTGCAAAGAGGGCAAATGGAAAGTCATCTGAAATAATTCCACAAGTATGCCAGACATTTCCAAAGGTCTTCTGTGTGGTAACCCATTTGCCATGGACTTAATGTTTGTACCCCTCTGCTCAAAATTCTTATTTTGGAACCCTAATTCTCAGTGTGATAGATTTTAGAAATGGACCTTTGGGAGGTAATTTGATCATGAGGGTAAAGCTCTCATCATGGTATTTGTAACCTTATATTAAGAGACACAACAGAGCTTCCTTTCTCTTTCTGTTCTCCACCATGTGAAGGTACAAGGAGAAAATGGCCATCTGCAAACAGGATGCAGGTCCTTGCCAGACACTGGATCTGCTGGCAACAGCACTTTGATCTTAGACTTCCCAGCCTCTAGAACTGTGAGAAATAAATGACTGCTGTTTAAGCCACCCAGTTGATTATAATTTGTTATAGCAACCCAAACTAAGATACCATTGGGTTCCATTGGTTTGTTGGTTTCACTTAAAGGACGTGATAAAAAAAAAAAAAATTATCTTTAGGAAACAGATAAATCAGTCTATGTTGTCCTATATTTTAATCATTGTTATTTTATAGATGCTCCCTGACTTATAATGGTTCAACTTACGATTTTTCAACTTCACAATGTTGCAAAAGTGGTATGCATTCAGTAGAAACCGTAGTTCAAATTTTAATTTTGTTCTTTTCCAGGGCTAGCTATATGCAGCACATTATTCTCTCATGATGCTGAGCAGTGGCTGCAAGCTAGAGCTCCCAGTTAGCCATGAAAACACTAGGATAAACAACCGATCCACTTACAACTATTCTCTACCCACACAGCCATTCTGTTTTTCACTTTCAGTACACTATTCAATTTGTTACATGAGCTATTCAACACTTCACTATAAAATAAACTTTGTGTTAGATGATCTTGCCCAACCGTAGGCTAATGTAAGTGTTTTAAGGATGTTTAAGGTGGGCCAGGCTCAGTTATGATGTTCAGTATAGGTTATGTGTATTCAATGCATTTTTGAGCTGTGGTATTTTCAACGTATGATGGGTTTGTCAGGACGTAACCCCATTGTAAGTCGAGAAAGACCTGTATCAAGCTAATGGGGAAGAGGAAAGCAATCTTTAATACCCCTTTAGCTTTTTTTTTTCTTTTTTAACTTGGAACAGTAAGGGTGAAACAGCATTGTCCTTGAAAATTGCTAAGACAGAATTATTTTTAAGTGGCATCTCCACTTTTGTACTGAGACAGATGCACTGCTTCAATGCTACCCCCCTCAACAGCCAAGAAGCTGATGTCCTTACTGCATAAAGTCTAAATAACCTGACAATCTATAGCAGCATTATCCAATAGAACTTTCTGCAATGTGGGAAATATTCTATACGTGCACTCTCCAATACATGGCTATTAAGCACTTGAAATATGGCTGGTGCAGCTGAGGAAATGAGTTTTAAATTGTATTTAATTTCACTTAATTTAAATTTAAATATCCACTTGTATTGGACATACTGGACTGTGACATTGTTAGAGTTTTAGCATCGTCTGCCTTACCTCTTTCCAGAGACTTTTGAATTATTCATGACAGACAAAGTATGTCTCAGGCCAATTCAGTCCAGTTCTTCACCATTGTGCAAGCTTGCGAACCCAATTAGGATATCGCATCATATGGATTTGTTTCACTTTTGATTCTCATTTGAAAATTATCTACCTTACACACACGCATGCGTGCGCACACACAGACACACACACACACACACACACCCTTCCACTATACTTCCCAACTTGCCTATATAAAAAGACACAGTCTCAGGGCACCTGCTGGCTCAGTCAGTAGAGCATGAAGCTCTTGATCTCAGGGTTGTAAGTTCAAGCCTCATGTTGGGTGTAGAGATGGCTTAAATAAATAAGCTTAAAACAAACAAACAACAACAACAAAACACAGTCTTAGTGTTCAACACTGAAAAAAAATCCATAAACTTCAGAGGATGCCTTACAGTATCTAGCAGCCAGGGCTTTCACTCCTGTTTATTTTGAGCAAAACTATTACAGCCAGGACCAACTTTTATTCAGTAACCTTATCTTCTAAAATGGCTATAAATACTAGCAAATCATATGGGAAATTGAGCTTGTGTGGAAAACTACAGGAAAAAAAAAAAAGAAACAAGTCTTTAGAAAAAATATATATTATGGTTTATTGTGATGTAGCTGTGGACAGACATCATGGCTAAAGGAATCAGTGCACTCCTAGGAACCGTAAAGACCTACATCCCAGTGCCCATTTTACCACCTGCTAGCTGGGTGATGACACTGGCCAAGTTAACAAACCTCTCTGAGTCTGAGATTCCTTCTCTGCAAAAGAAGATATTCATTCTTGACTCAAGATCATTGTGGAGATTAAGTAAGATAACATATGCAAATAGCTTATTACCTACTAGACTTTAAATATGTTAATCCCTTAAATTTCTACTTTTTATGCAAATATTCTGAAATATCTGAAAATTAATTGAAGCTGTGTATGTTCCAGAATTACTCAATCAATCACACATTTCTGTGAAATAAGAATTCAGTGTGACTTTGTAAGTAGTCTCTATAAAGCCAGAGTATCTCTGGACCCCAGGCAGATGGTCAAATTCTGGGGAAAAGAAAAAAAAGAAAGGAAAGGAAAAGCTTCTTTCTCAGAAAATCCTCTTTGGTTGGTTCCTTCATTACGATTCAGCAAAATGCCACTTACAACAGATGGATATGAATACAGGCAACAAAAGAGGCTGTGCTTGTTCCCCAAGTCTTGGCATATGGCACCAAATTCTCTCACCAGGCTGTCAAAACAGCTGCTGTGCACTTTCCCCAACTGCAGTTGCGAAGCTCTGCCAAGTGTCCGAGCTTAGAGAAGAACCTGCCATCAGGTGGTTTTCCTGGGTTAGAAACCACACCTTTTGCACTTAGAGCACTAGGAGCCCCCTTTCAAATTTTTCTTTCAACTCCCTGGGAATGAAGGAGATATTTAATCATTCAACTATGACGTCTATCCTTTCATTAACGAGAAGACAACAAGTCTTGGTAGAAAAAGGTGGACAGAAATGTATTTCAATCGCAACTCAGCAATTTATATTTGCAGTTCAGTAAAGTTATTGAACATCTGTGATCCTTAGTCGCCTCCTCTTCAAGGAGAGATAAACAATACCTGGCTGGCATGTGGTTGGGATTAGAACTGACAATGGCAGGAAGAGCTGTGGTGGTCAGGGGAGTGTCTGTCCTGGTCCCTGTAGTGATATCCTACATGGAGGGACTATTTGTTACGTAGGAGATAGATTCCAAATGCTTACAAACATTGGTCATTGGTCATTTGAGCCTCACAGCCACCTCCCCCAAACACATATACTTTGTAAGGAAACTGAGACAGAATGAGTTTAAATCGCTTGCCCCAAATGACAAAGCTAGACAGGTTTGGAGTGGGGATTAAAACCCAGGGAGTCTGGCTCCCGAGGCTATAGGCTAACCAAGACTGTAGGTGTTAAAGGAATGGGAACTACTTCTGTTGGGGGGGTGGGGAGGGGTAGATTCACAGGAAATTGAGTATGTTAATGAACCCTCCACTGGTGAAAAAGCAAATGACAGCCTTAGCATCTGTGAATGATTTCTAACTGGCACTTTTTGCTTAGGTAGGAAAATTTGCTAAGGGAAGGATAATTCAAAGTCACTCCTTTTTATGGGAACCCAGAAATAGTGCTACAAAAGTCAAAATCATTACAGGCATATTACAAAGAAGCAGTATAATTTAAGCAATTGGGAAATCCTGAAAGAATTGTTTTAAAATTTTAATTGCTGGCAGAATAAATTTAGTTAATGGGTTTTATATTCTTAAATTTACATTTGATATTAATCCTAGTCTGTATTTATATGTGATTCTGCATACAGCACATTAAACAGCCTGACCTGATGAAATTGATTTTATTAAATCTGGCAAAAATTAACCACTTGTTGAAACCAGATTGGTCTCATGTGTATATTTAAAACTTTTTTTAATCAGGCAGATTTCATTTTTATCCCCCTCCTATCAAGGACCAGGGACCTAAGGAGAAGAATATCAATTGCGGGCTACCACAAGGTTAAAAAGTAGATTCATTAAGGCTGATTTTTAAACTTACAGAAATAAAAAGTGCTCACTGTGCTTGCTTTGAATATTTAGAACATGCAACACAATCTTTTATACTAGAAGTGCAACAAGTCCCAAAATATATATTTAGTTCAATATAAAGCCTGTAATGAGAAAGAATGTTAAGGAACTGCACACGGATTGAGATGGAAACACATACAAGTAGGCAAAGCGATCTTAACAGATAAAGAAAAAAGATGGACAGTAAGCACAAGGAAGAGACAGACCTCAACCCCCCTAAATTCCATTCTCTTTTTTCTCAGTTCAGCTCTGCTTGGGTTCTCTTTCCACTTGCCACACTGGCCAGAAAGTACATCTAGGCAGAAACCTAGGACAATAATAGGGTCAGCCATATAAGATTTCCTTCTCAGAGGTCTCAGTCCTGTATTACCTCATGCCTAATATCTACCTAAAGGTGCATCATATACTTCATGTAGTTTTACAGCTATTTCTGCCAAAAGGCATAGTAAGCTAAATAATGGCTCCCCAAAGATGTCTGTGTCTTAATCCCTGGAACCTCTGAATATGTTATCTTACGTGGCAAAAGGGAATTAGCAGATGTGAATAAATTAAGGATCTTGGGATGAGGAGATTATCCTGGAATATGTGATGGGCTCAATGTAATCTCAGGGTCTTTATGAGAGAGAAGAAAGAAGGCCAGAATCAGAGATACAGTGATGTGGCAACAGAAGAAGTGGCTGGAATGATGCAGGACCCATGACCCAAGGAAGGTGGGCCAGTGCTTGAAGTTGAAAAAGCCAAGAGAACAGATTCTCCTCTAGAGCCTCCAGAAGAAATGCAGACTTGATAAGCCATCTGAGATTTCTGAAATGTAAAATAATAAATTTGTGCTTTTAAAGTACTAAATGTGGTAATTTTTTACAGAAGCAACAGAAAACTAATACAGGAGGAGTGATCTAGTAACAGTCTCCATCACTGCAGGATATAGAAATCCCTGCCTACATAGGAGGAGGTGTCCATGTGTATGTTCATCGCTTGTGGCCAAACATGTATGTGTGTGCACATGTGTGCCTCCGGGCATGTGTACACCCTGTACCCCTCCCCTGTGCTGAGTGTGAATCTGTGTGCGAGTGTCTATGAGCACATCTATGCATGCATCTGTCTGAGCCTATGTGTGCCTGCGTACTCGCTGGTGCCTGTATGGGCACGTAGGTGTCTCCATACCCATCCACATCCTAACGTGCACGTGTGTTCTGAGGGGTGCATGCAGAGGTGGCCATGGCCACAGCTCTGCACACTGGACCAGAGAGCACTATTGGGGTTTGTTCAGGTGCAGGGGAAGGGAAGGAGGAGGAAGAGAGCTGCCTCTCTTGCTAGTCTCAGTCCTGTTCAATTATTCAGCAGGGCCCTTTCCCCCTCCAAATCTTGAGAGCCTGGTACGGATAAATAACTATAACAGTATCTCAAATGGGAGGAAGGGGTCTGAGCTATTGGTATTTGACCAGAAAAAAAAAAAAAAAAGACAAGAATTAAATGAAACTTACTTCATTCGTTCAACAAATATCCTCACTGAAAGATTCTACCTACAATGTAGAAAACTGAAAAGTTGTTCGCTCTCAACAAATTAAAAAGTCAAGATAACCTATAAAATAATAACTTTTATTGAATCCATGTAAGAGTTAAGGTTGCAGGACAAACAACTTGGCTGCACTTTAAGGAAATAAAAGCACCCCCAAGGAGACAAGGACAAAACCACTGGCTCACCTCCAGAAGAGCATGGGAGGAAAATGATGCTGGCATACAAGTGACAAGAACAATTCAGCTAAAATTATCATGTAATTGCTATAAAGGCCAAGTATAGGCTGGCACGATAGTGTAAAGCCTGGGAGATTCAGACACAAGGGGAGTCCTCACCTACTAGCAGATTCTTCTCCATGGACTTTCATGTCATGGTCATGAGAAAGATCAGGGACAGGCAGAAAGCCAGAGAAATACACCTTTTATGGTTCAAGTCTGAAGATGTGAGAGACCAACACTGACAAAAAGGCATGTAACCCCAAATGAACTTTTCTCCTCTAAGGAAAAACAAACAAACAAAAAACCTTCAGTGGATGGGGGAAAGACAGCAAACTCTGCCATTCCCAAGGCACAGACCCATTATAGCTAAGGAAAAGTAAAGAAAAGAGAGAAAGAGAGGAGAGAGAAGAGGGAGAGGAAGAAACAGAGAGGAGGAAATCACCTTTCCCTCTTGATGAAGACCAGGTAATTATTCCTGTTATCCTTAATTACAGACCATTAAGAGTCTCTTACCTCCATCTACACTGTTGCAAATGGCAAGATTTCATTCTTTTTATGGCTGCTTCATATTCCATGGAGCTAGAGAGTATTGTGCTAAGTGAAATAAGTCAGTCAGAGAAAGACAAACACCATATATTTTCATTAATATGTGGAATTTAAGAAATAAAACAAACAAGCAAAGGGGAAAAGGGGAGAGAGAGAGAGGTAAACCAAGAAACAGACTCTTTTTTTTTTTAAGATTTTATTTTTTTACTTGAGAGAGAGTGCGAGAGTTGAGAGAGAGAGATCACAGAGGGAAAGGGAGAAGCAGACTCTCTGCTGAGCAGGGAGCCTGATGCAGGACTCAATCCCAGGACCCTGAGGTCATGACCTGAGCTGAAGGCAGACGCTTAACTGACTAAGCCCCCCAGCGCCCCAAGAAACAGGCTCTTAACTACAGAGAACAAAGTGATGGTTACCAGAGGGGAGGGGGTGAGGGGGGAATGGGTGAAATAGGTGAGGGGATTAAGGGCTGCACGTGCTGTAAAAATGAGCACCAGGTGATGTACAAAAGTGTTGAATCACTATATTGTACACCTGAAACTAATATTATAGTGTAGGAATTTAAATAAATACTTAAAATTTAATTTAAATAAAAACTTTAAAAAGTCTCTTACCAGTAGGTGAAGGAGAAGGATCACTGAGAAACAGGGATGTAGGGGCCATCTAAGATAAGGCTTGGCCAGTGCAATAGTAACACACCTCCACCACTGCCCCCAAGTAACTGATTATCAAGTAACAAGTAACAGAACTCTAATGCTATGGGGTAAAGGAAAGCAGAGAGAGAGATTCTCAGAGGCACAGTAACACAGGGAAGCCTGAAAGCTGAAGGTAGAGCAAAAACGTTGAGAAAAATCTTCTGGCCAACCATGCTAACACTTTACACACAGGCTAAGCATAGAAGAATTTGAAATGGTACACTGGAGATAACCAATAGCAATAATAAAACCCAAACCTAGCTCAACTCCTGACTAGACTGACTCAATCCCCCATAACCCCCCAAACACAGCCCAGTGAAAGGTAGCCAGTAAAAGGAAGACACCTGATGCAAGGGAACAAAATTCACACTTGCAGTAAATAGAGAAAATTAATGAAATCAAAAGCTGTTTCTTTAAAAAAAATCAATAAAATTTAAAAATAAACTGAAAACGAAAAACCTAATCAGTCTGATTAAGAAAAAAACAAAGCAGACAAATATAAGAAATATAAGAAAGAAGAAACACCATTACAGATACTATAGATATTATAAGAAAAGTACGGGAATGTTATGAACATCTTCATGCCAAGAAGTCCAACAATATAGATAAATGGAAAAATCCCTTGAAAGATACAAATTGCCAAAGTTCACTCAAAAAGAAATAAATAACTTGGATAAGCTAAGCCTATAAGACTTCTAGATGAAAATTTACAAATAGTACTGGGGAAGGCAAACAATAGAAAGTAAACACATAAATACATAACATAATTTGATCTGGCTGATTGATACAATTCCATTTGGTTGAGTCATTTATACTAACAAATGCAATAAGAAAGAAATAGGGCAGGCTAAAACAGTATGCTTCCCAAATTCACTCATGTAATGACAAATAATAAATAATAACACTTAGTATTTAAGCAGCACATTAAGTTAAGTGGTTTAGGGTTGTTCCTTAGTCAGAGGGAACTCGTGGTAGCTTGGGGACAGGAAGATAAAGTCTTCCCACACACTGCCTACCCATCCCAAGAGGTAAGGGGATCAATACTTGGCAACTGTCACAATGCATGGCACCCAGACTGGAAAATCCTAAGGAAAGGGCAAAAAATGGAAGCTGGTACTCAGGTGAAATGTCTGGGAACATAACATTTGAATAAAGAACTATATGAAATAAGCAAGTCTTGAAATATTGGGGAGGGGGGAGGCGGTGATTGTTCTAAAGAAAGAGCAATCAAAAAGGAACTTGTTCCTGAGAAAGGAGTAATTGTGGCAAGTCAGAAAAAAAGCAAGGACCATGGGGCTAGAGAGGCTGAGCAATGGGAAGTTTGACAGAGGTTAGAAGATGAGGTCAGAGAGGTGGTCAGCAGCCCAATCACTCAGATCTTAGACATAATAGTAAGATATTTGGAGTTTATTTATGTATAATATAAAACCATTAGAGTGTTTTGAGCAAGGGAGTTATAGGGTCTTATTTATAATTTTAAAGGATCAATATGACTTTGGGGACAAGACTGTTTAGAAGGTCAGAAATACAAGCAAAGAGATGGTTAGGTAGCTAGTATATTAGCCAGGTAAAAGATGAAGAAGGCTTAATTTAGTGTACTAGCTGGGAAATGGGTAAAAACTGGTCAGATTAGGGAAATGATCTAACAATGTCCTGATATATTAGGTATGGGCATGAGGGGACAAATGGCATTAAATCCTTCCTAGATTGTTAGTTTGCACAACTAAGTAAATGGTGATACTATTTAGTGAAATAGAGAAGATTAGAGAAAAGCATGTCAGGACATTTGGTTTTGGATATGTTAATTTGACAAGCCTTTTGGATATCCATGAGGTGATGTGCAATAGCTAGATACAGAAAATATACATTTGGAAGTCATCAATATGTAGATATGTGTTTGCTCATTTATTTAAACCAGGGGAATAAATGAGATCACCTAAGGAAGAGAATATAAACCAAGAAGAAAAGTGAGTCCTCCATACTCTAAAATCTTGAAGACAAAGCAGAGTTAGAGATAGCAAAAGAGACTTAAAATGAGTAGATAGTGGGGTAAGAGAAACACCAGATAAATCTGGTGTCCCAGGAGTCAAATGAAAAGAAATGTTTCCAAAAAGATGAAGTGACCAACTACATAAATTGTCTCTTCTTTATTTCAACAACAAAAACTCTTGGCTGATATAAAAAATGGCTACCTGTAAAAAAGACGTATTGCAAGTGATACATCCATCCTGAGGAATCTGTGATATGAGATAATAAAGTCATTATTTAGACTATTACCTATCATTTCAAAGACTCAGATATTGGGTGCATTATAGCTGAAGCTTTAAGAGGATTTGGTAGAAAAAGGTCAGATGTTGATGTCTGTTGGCCCCTTCTTCGTGTCCTTCAGTATGGGGGAGACAAGTTAGCACTATGAATGCGGACAGAGAAGAGCAGGAGAACCATTTTGCTCACTTTTCAGACTATAGTCAATGATCGCAGACCACCTAATGTCAGAGAATCGTGTGCCTATTAAATTGCACGAGCCATATTCTCTTCTACATTCAAAATGAATGTGCTGCTCAGAAATGCAGATACCAAGAGAGCCAGAGGAATTGGCAAAACCGATTTCAGCAGACATCTACCAAGCATCTGCTGCCAGGCAGAGGTAATAAGGCCTCCCTGCAAACTGCACTGATAGAATTGGCCGCAGCCTAGGGGCAGAGAGCAGATTAGTTCTGTGTCAGTATCCCAATCAAGGCAGAAGAAGAGGCTGAGGCAAAGAGAAGAGCTCTTAAGCCAAGTCCATAAGAACACAGGCAAGGGACGCCTGGGTGGCTCAGTCGTTAAGCGTCTGCCTTCAGCTCAGGTCATGATCCCAGGGTCCTGGGATCGAGCCCCGCATCGGGCTCCCTGCTCCGCGGGAAGCCTGCTTCTCCCTCTCCCACTCCCCCTGCTTGTGTTCCCTCTCTCGCTGTGTCTCTCTCTGTCCAATAAATAAATAAAATCCTTAAAAAAAAAAAAAAAAGAACACAGGCAAGTTCCCAGAGCCTGTTACTATTTCAAAGAGTGAGTGAAGTAAAGAGAGTCATGATAAAAGGTATGGCTAAGCAATATTTTATAATTTGTCATCTGCCAACTGAAACTCACACAATGAAAGCATCTCACATTTAAGTTGGGTTTGAGAGGGTTGGATTGCCAGAAAACCTCAAACGTGCCAAAATGTGCCTAAAATTGATCTCCACTAGCCCAAGGCAATCCCCAGACTTTTCTATGCTCATCAAAGGAACTGGGCTGATGAATCCATAAAGCATGCTCTGGAGCTGTACTAGAATATAGCAGCTACTAACCACTGTGGCTATTACATTTAAATTTATTAAAATATAAAACAGTAAAGATTTTGCTTCTCAGTCACACCAGTCTCATTTCAAGTGTACATGTGGTGATTGGCTAACACTTTGATTAGTGCCAAAGAACATTCTAACATTCCTATCTGTTGGCTAGTACTGCCAAAGGAAATAAAGGGCCAACTATCCTGATGCATGAAGACACTGGGAGACAGCATGCAAACTTCCCAGCCCAGGAGGCGGGATCCAGAATAGCCACGTTGACTCACCAAACAACGCAGGGCAGAGACAGAAAAAGCTGTCAGCAGTGTGCTATCATCTAAGACCTTCTGGCCCCAACATTTACAACACTATCCCAATCCAGTGGAATAGGATGTATGTTCTGGAGAGGTGACCGATACAAGCTCTTTCCCTGTTCCCTCTATTATGATTGAGAGATTATATTAAAATTTCCTTTTTTTACAATGTTCTCCACTATAAAATATTTGGGAGGTAATGCAAAGGGAGAAAACAACGGATAGTGATGTATAATTCTAATACAGGAAAAGAGAAAGAACTGGCAACAAGAATTTAACCTGCCACAGAGAATGTTGGGAGGCCAAAGGAGCAGGGAGTCTCACTAACCATTATTACATCACCAAAATGAGGAAAAAGGGAATTCTGCATCCTTCATTAATTGCAGGGCTACCTCCAGAGTTTTCTGATAAGTAGACCCCAGTGAGCCAGCACTTAGGAATGGGTCCAGCCATTAGAGAGAGCAAATACAAATAGAATCAATATCTAGAAAGATAGATCTCCCGAAAAAAAACAGAGCAACTAGAACAAATAAACACAAACACATACATACATACACTTACACACATGAAAAGAAAGAAAAGAAAATACAAGACCACTTACAGAAATTAGGTCAGAGCATAAAATAGATTTCTGGAAACCTATAATTATAGGTTTATAATTTAAAATACAGCTGATGATACAAAGGAGAGAATATTCACTATTAAAAGCTGAGTTAGTGGCCTAGCAGGCAAAGTAGAAGAAATACCTTAAGGAAGACAGCATAAATACAAAATCATGGAAATAATAAGGAAAAAGAGTTAGATACTTGGTTGCATCTGAAGGAAGCCTCATTGACCAAAAACAAAACAAAACAAAACAAAGGAAGAGATGGACAAAAGAATATTATTAAACAAATATAAAAAAGAAATTTCTCCAAGTTGAAGAAGGATATGCATCTATAGTTTTAAAGAATTTTTTTTTTTATTTATTCATTTGAGACAGAGAGAGAGAGAGAGAGAGAGAGAGTAGGAGCAGTGGGGAGAGGCAGAGGAGAGGGAGAAGCAGACTCCCCGCTGAGCAGGGAGCCTGATGCGGGGCTCGATCCCAGGACCTGGAGATCATGACCTGAGCCGAAGGCAGACACTTAACGACTGAGCCACCCAGGCGCCCCTGCATCTACAGTTTTAAAGAATATACCAGATTCTAGGAAGTTTTGATGAAGGGACAAAACCTGCCTATATATATATTTTGGTAAAATTCCTGAATTCCAGGATTTAAAAAAAAAAATCTAATGGTTTCCAGAAAAAAAGCACAAGATAGGTACAAAGAAAAAATAAATAATTCCTGTGTCATAATTTTGCAAATAAAAATACTTAAAAAGATGTGTTGTTTTTTTTTTTTAAGATTTTATTTATTTATTTGACAAAGAGAGTGACAGAGCACAAGCAGGGAGAACAGTAGAGGGAGAGGGAGAAGCAGGCTCCCCGCCAAGCAGGGAGCCCAATGTGGGGCTCGATCCCAGGACCCTGAGATCATGACCTGAGCTGAAGGCAGACGCTTAACCATCTGAGCCACCCAGGCACCCCAGATGTGTGTTTTTTTTTAAAAGATTTATTTATTTTATTTTGAAAGAGAGAGAGAGAGAGAACATGAGCATGAGCAGGGGGTGGGGCAGAGGGAAAGAATCTCAAGCAGACTTTCCCCTATGCTGAGCTCAATCTCAGGACCCTGGGATCATGACCTGAGTCAAAAATCAAGTCAGACGCTCAGCCAAATAAGCCACCCAGTCGCCCCAAAAAAGATTTTTTTTTTTTTAAAGAAACTCTTCCTCAGTCATTCTTTCCATTTGCTCTATAAAGGTCAACTTTCTGGGTCCTTCTTAGGTCTAAGATTTTCTTTTTCTCGTCCACTTAAAATCTAATTTGGTTGGATATAATACAGTTGGGTATAATGGGGTATAACTTTGGGTATAATATATAATTCTAGCTACAATTATTTTTCTTATAACTTTAAACGCTTTATCTCCACCATCTTCTAGCTTCTATTTTACTTAAAATGCAACATAAAGGGCAATGTCACCAAGACAATGAAGGAGATCCCAGCCACCACTCCCCCACAAAGAACAACAATTAGCTATCCACAAACAAAAATAGCTCTGGGAGAGCACAGGAGTCCACTTAAGAAGCTTTAGCAGCATAGTAGGGCAAAAAAACTTGTAAATAATGGCACAAAAATTGGTAAGAAGAACAGTTCCTTTTGCCTGCATCATCCCATCCCCCAGGCAGGCATGCTTAGTGCCAAGATAGAAATTCCTCTCAGTGGGAAAAGGAGAATGGGGTGAGTGACCAGCTTCCTCAGCTTTCTGGGGCAATACACAGAGAATCTGCCTCCGTTTTACATAACCTAGAGACCAGCCACAATGTCTAGAGATTGATGGGGACATGGAAGAAAGGGAGAGGCTACCAGTATTGGCCATGTGGTGGAATGACCGTGGTTCCCAGTAGCTTACTCTGCAGAGGACCTCAGCAGCCTTAGCCACTCAGGATCTCAACAGCCCTTGTGGATGCTGTGGACTCCCACAACTCACATCACTGAGGACCCTATTATAGATCCCAGTGGACTGCTCTGCAGAGAACTCCAGCAGCTTTTGCCATTGAGGAAACCAGTCATTAGCACAACCGCTGCAGAATGCCTGCATATTTCACCACTGAAAACCCCATCGTTTTTTATGTTCACAGGTTCTAGCTGCCTGAGTCCACCCATCCCACCCCCAACTCTGCCTGCCAGAGCCACTCTAGCCAGTGCTCCCATGGATACCCTGGACCCTGGGATTCATGTCAGCAGCCAGCCCTGGCCTCTGACTACACAAGTACTTGATGCTAGCCTAGCCTCTATGGCCAACCCCCACTGCTATGCATGCACCTGCAGCTAGCCCCTGCAACCACATGAGTGCACACCCACAGCCCAGTCCCCCAGCTTCTCAAGCACCCAGGGCCAGCTCCAATTCCTGTCACTGGCCTTCTTAACTGCCAGTCATGCCTGCAGCTATTCCTTGCAGCAGTACACTTGTATGCCACCAGGCTGAACTCCTGTCACCTAACCTCCACTGCCATGCACACACTTGTGACTAGCTCCTGCAGCTACACGAGTGCATGCTGATAGCCAAGGTGCCCACAACCGCTCATGCACCTGGAGCTGGTCCCAAGCACTTCTGCAGGACTATGCCAATACGCATGCCTGCAACTAGCTTCTGCCATCTCACAAGTGCACACCAATAGCCATTCTTCAAATGTACAGGCAAATGCACAAAGCTATAGGGATCATGAAAAATCATGGAAAGATGACAATACTAAAGGAACACAACAAACTTCCAGTAACTGACCCCAAAGAAATGTAGATCCATAAATTGTCTGGCAAAGTTCTAAACAATTGATCAAAGGTAGCTCAGGGAGCTACAAGATAAGACAGATCAACAACTGAAAAAAATCAGGAAAATACAGGAATAAAATACAAGTTAACAAAGAAACAGAAAACATAACAAAAAACCAAACAGAAATTTTAGAGCTGAAGCATACAAAGACTGAACTTAAAAATGCAAAAGAGAACTTCAACAGCAGACTCAGTCAAATAGAACAAGGAGTCAGTGAACTCAGTGATGAGTCATTTGAAATTATTCTGTCAGAAGAGAAAAAAGAATGAAAAACGCCTACGAACTTACAGGACTTCATCGAGTAAAAAAATATTTGTATTATGGGAATCCCAGGAGGAAAGAGAGGAAAAGAGGCAGAAAGCTTATTTAAAGCAATAATGACTAAAAACCTCTCTCATTTGGGGAAAAATATGGACATCCAGGTACATGAAGCTCAAAAGTCCCCAATGAGTTTCAACCCAAAGAAGACTTCACTGAGATATACCATAACAAAACTGTCAAAAATCAAAGTCAAAGAGAGAATCTTGAAATCAGCAAGAAAAAAGAAGCTTATCACATACCAGGGAACTACCATAAGGCTACTGGTAGATTTCTCAGCAGAACCTTACAAATTGGGAGAGAGGGGTGTAAAGGAAAAAAAGGTGTGTAAAGGAAAAATAGAAAACTGCCAACAGGGAATACCTTATGTGGCAAATCTATCCTTCAAAATTGAAGGAGGGTTACACACATTTCCAGACAACAAAAGCTGAAGGAGTTAATCACCACTATACCTGCCTTACAAGAAATGCTAAAGGAATTTCTCCAAGTTAAAAAGAATGGATGCTAACTAATAACATGAAATCATATGAAAGTATAAATGTCACTGCTAAGGTAAATATATAGTCAAATTCAGAAGACATCAATATGATGATGGTGGTAAATCACCCATAATTATAGTATAAAGGTTAAAAGACAAAATAATTTAAAATAACTATAGCTACCATAATTTATTAATTGGTACACAATGTAAAAAGATGTAAATTGTGATATCAAAAACATCAATGTGGTGGGGGAATAAATTGTTGAGTACGTGAACAAAGTTATTAGTTCAAAATAGACTGTTATAACATGCTTTATGTGAGCCTCATGGTAAACACAATGCAAACATCTCTAGTAGACAGAAGATAAAGAAAAAGGAATCAAAGCATAACACTACAGAGAGTCATCAATCACAAAAGAAGATAGCAAGAGAGGAAGAAAAGAACAACGGATCTACAAAACACCCAGAACACAGTTAACAAAACAGCAGTAGTCTTTACCTTCAATAAAGCCTAGAGTCAGATTCTCCTTTTCCTGTCTTCTTTCTCTGTAGTTATGTTATGATGATTCCTAAGGCCTAAGACTTTCTTTGGCCTCTGTTTCCAGCCCAAATTCATACTAAGTGCAATCAATGGATTTACAAAGTGCATCTCTTTACTGCATAGTGATTGTGTTGGAGGGAGAGTAGCCCAGATGAACTCAGATGCTCAAAACATTTTCCTTTAATTAGTTGCCCTGACAATTGCCTAGAAACCACCTCCTCCGTACTTGTTGACCATTTATGGGAATTACCTTTTCTTTCCTGTGTATGTTTAGGTTGAATCTTCTCTATCTTTGTTTATCCATGATTTGCTTTCTATCATCCAGGAATTTTTTTTTTTTAAATATACAAACCATTGATCAATCTTTTTATTTCCTATTGCTATTATTATTTACCCCTTTAAATTTCCTTTCTGTGTCACATAATCATGTAGGAAAAGAAAACAGATATAGATGTTTAATCTGAAATCACCTAATCTTTAGTATTTTTTTGGACTTAAAATATACCTCAAAGAAATTTTATTTTGGAAAGAAAAATGGGGGGAAAATCACAACCTTTGTGGTGGCCTGAGATGTCCCTATCTTGATGGCTTCTCTTCCAATACTCTTCTTGGCAAGGAAGACAAGGGCAACTATCATGACAGTAAATGCAACCACATCACCTATCTTAAGTGGTGTGTAGGAAAAATTACAATTAGATAATAAAAAGTGGCCTCTGGCCCAGAAGTCTCACCAAACACAAAAATAAAGCAGAATACCAGGGACATCATATTGAGGGGAATCCTATTGGTCCAACTCTGTCTTCTTGGTTACTCACTGATTAGACCATCTAATCCTCTATCTAAAATGGGAGAATGAGATTGTCAGAGCCAAAGAGAATACATTCATTTTTAACTAAAAAAATTCTGAAGAATTAAGAGACAAAGAACTATAAGAATCTGAAGAAAAATGAAGGAAAGTTGTTAAAAGACCATTTACATAAAAAACGTAAGAATGGCCCTTCAATATATGGAAAACATGTTCAAACTCACTCATACTTAGACAAATGCAAATTAAAATAACTGATACAATATCTTCTGTATCAAATTAGCAACAATTTAAAAAATACATATGACAATACATTCTGTGGGTACGAATGTTGGAAAACATGTACCCTCAAGTTGGAATTGTACATCCTTTTGGTAGGAAGCTTGGCAGTGCCTAATGAAACTACATATGCTCTAATGTCCTAATTCAGCAGTCTCATGTCTAGGAATCTTTCCCAAAGTTACACCTCTAACATTATGAAAATAACATATGCACAAGGCTATTTATTGCAGCACTGGTTTTGAGTACAAAATATTGGAAATAATATAAATGCTTTTATATAGATAGATAGAGATATATAATATGTATGTATATTATATGTATACATTTATTATATGTATATGTATACTCACATAAGTATACATATATATTATACATATACATGTTATATATATATATTATACATATATTACTTATATGTATATAAGTATACATATATGTATATTATATGCATGTATATGTATACACATACATGTATGTGTGTATACCTGTATGTATATGTGTATATATTACGTGTGTATATATATATATGTGTGTGTATACATATATGTGTATGTGTGTATACATATAGGTATGTATGTATAAATATATATAATACATATATATTATAATACATCCACTAATAGGAACTATACAGCTATAAAAAAAATGAGAAAGATGTCTTTAACGGATATAGGTTAATCTCCAGGACATACTGTTAAAAAAAAAAAAAAGTCCCAGCAGCAAGAACAGTAACAAAAGGAGAGACAGGTAAACAAAACAAGGAGGAGGTGTGTCCTTTGGAATGTATCTCCCTTCTTTATTGGAGTTCTTTATGTTGATCAAACATGACTCTTTGCAGTGTCTCAGAAAGTCTCGACCTGTCTCTTGCTGGTTTTTCTGGGATCCCCCATATTGTGCCCCTCCTCCAGACTTCAGTCTCTTAATACTGAAGCCAATCCAGGATAGCCATATGTGAGGATGCCCCATTCTTTTAGCCAGTCATGTGCATTTTGTATAGCTCTGAGTCTTGGAACTATTTTGTAGTTCTAACTATAATGATAGATAAACCCTTCACATATCTTAAAAAGTAAATAAATAAAACCAACTAGCTTGTGGAGAGTACAAGTCTTCTCCCCAAATTAAAGAAAAATTAGGTCAGGCTAGTCCTCTTGTCAATAAAGAATGAAAAATTAAGTAAACTTTAACCAGATCATCTTCCTACCAAAAGGTTCAATAGTATTATAGAAAAAAACATGTAAGAGTTTTTAAATAAGTTTTAAGAGTATATTTCTAAATACTATATGCTACAAAAGACTGATAAAAAAAAAACTGACATAATTATATAGCAGTCTTTTCCCCCTTCCTCTTGAGAAAGCATTCAATTAAAGGGGGAAAAAAAAACATGGATCCTCTAAAATAAGCAGGAAACATGGGATGGCCACACAGTAGAGAGATAAAGAAGGCTGACTAAGTAAAAACAAAAATGCCATACTAGAATTTAAAATTACATTCTAAAGCACAAAGTTTTGAGCTGATTCTGAGGAAAAGAGAATGAAGACAAAGATGGTTAACCCTTGGGAAACACTTCAAGAATGTGGAGAGAATAGAAAAACATTCCATGCTCATGGATTAGAAAAACAAACATTGTTAAAATGTCTACACAACCTAAAGCAACCTACACATTTAATGCAATCAAAATACTAATAGCATTTATCACAGAGCTAGAACTAACAATCATAAAATGTGTATGGAACCACAAAAGACCCTCAATAGCCTAAGCAATCTTGAAAAAGAAAAGCAAAGCTGGACACAATTCCAGACTTCCAGCTCTCTTACAAAGCTGTAATCATCAAGACAGTATGGTACTGGCACAAAAACAGACACATAGATCAATGGAACAGAATAGAAAACCTGGAAATGGACCCACAACTATACGGTCAATTAATCTTTGACAAAGCAGGAAAGAATATCCAATGGGAAAAAAGACAATCTCTTCAACAAATGATGTTGGGGAAACCGGACAGCAACATGCAAAAGAATGAAACAGGACCACTTTCTTACACCATACACAAAAATAAATTCAAAATGGATGGAAGACCTAAATGTGAGACAGGAAACCATTAAAATCCTACAGGAGAATGCAGGCAGTAACCTCTTTGACATTGGCTTTAACAACTTCTTACTAGATATGTCTCCTGAGGCAAAGGAAATAAAAGCAAAAGTACACTATTGGGACTTCACCAAAATAAAAAGCTTCTGCACAGTGAAGGAAATAATCAACAAAACTAAAAAGCAACCTTTGGAATGGGAGAAGATATTTGCAAATGACATATATGCTAAAAGGATAGTATCCAAAATATATAAATAACTTGTCAAACTCAACACCCAAAAACCAAATAATCCAATTAAGAAATGGGCAGAAGACATGAATAGACATTTTTCCAAAGAAGACATACAGATGACTGACAAACAGACACATGAAAAGATGCCCAACTTCACTCATCATGGGAAATACAAATCAAAACCACAATGAGATATCATCTCACACCTATCAGAATGGCTAAAATCAATAACACAAGAAACAACAGGGGTTGGCAAGGATGTGTGGGTAAAAAGGAACTCTCTTGCATTGTTGGTGGGAATGGAAGCTGGTGCAGCCACTCTGGAAAACAGTATGGAGGTTCCTCAAAAAGTGAATAGTAGAACTACCCTAGGATCCAGTAATTGCACTACTATGTATTTACCCAAAGAATACAAAAGTACTAATTCAAAGGGATACATGCACCCAGATGTTTATAGTAGCATTATCAACAATAGCCAAATCATGGCAAGAGCCCAAATGTTCACCAACTGATGAATGGATAAAGAAGTGGTATGTGTGTGGGTGTGTGTGTGTATGGTATGTATGTCTATATATACACAATGGAATATTAGTCATCAAAAAGAATGAAATCTTGCCATTTGCAATGATGTGGATGGAGCTAGAGAGTATTATGCTAAGTGAAATAAGTCAGAGAAAGACAAATACCATATGATTTCACTGGAAATTACTGGAATTTAAGAAACAAAACAAATGAACATACTGGGGAGTTGGGGGGAGAGAGGCAAACCAAGAAACAGATTCTCAACTATAAAGAACTGATGGCTACTGGAGGGGAGGTGGGTGGCGGGGGATGGGTTAAACAGGTGATGGGTATTAAGGAGGGCACTTGTGATGAGCACTGGGTGATGTATATAACTGATAAATCACTAAATTCTACACCTGAAACTAATATTGCACAGGGTGTTAACTAGCTGGAATTTAAATAAAAAACTGGAAAAAACGTGGAGGGAAATAAAGAGATGAAGATCATGAGATAAGTTTTAGAAGAAATAAAATGAAAAAGCAACAAACAGATAATTGGTATATTTTATTAAAAAAGAAAAAAAAAAACCACCCTGAAACCAAATCAATATTTGAGATAATAAAAAAAAATTGTGACCTGATTAGAGACTTAAATTTTCATATTGAAACTCACAATATGAGGCTAAATCAAATACATATACCTAAACAGGACAAATTAATTTAACTGGCATCATATATCAAGCCTGGAAGCTTAAAGACATTACCACAAAGCTCTTTCGATTCAATACTATCACTGAATCCCACCCAGTTTCTTCTGCAAGATGGGATGCTTAAAACAGGAAGAAGTGAAGTTTCTCAACAATCACTCTAATGTGACAATGTGACATGTACTTTATTATTACAGAGGTCAACAGAAGAGACACTTAACGCTTCCAAAATTAGGCAAGAGTGATCATTATTTTTTCCTGAGAATATCTTATTTTCTCTTTTCTTTTGAATTATTCCACTCTCATGTTAAAGCAATTTTCTTAAAAATTTTGAACTCAATTATTTGGCTGCTTTTAATTTAGACATAAACCAAAGGCCATATGTTTTCATGGCTTTTCTGACATGTTTATTGCTTACCATTAAAGAAAAAAACATAGCTCTGTGAATTTTATATTTCACAAGAACGCACTCTTTAATTCAAACTATTGCTTTAAAATTTTTGAGCAATGTTATAAATAAAAAGTTTACAATAAGGGATGGTACACTGCAGATATGGTAATTTATTCAAACTTTATTAAATAAAAATTGATTTATGCCAGGACTGTATGGTTTTGACAACTGTAGTTAGAAAGTGCACTGAGGTCATGCTTATCATTTAAGCCAATTTCCAGGAGAGATGTTTTTTTGTTTTTGTTTTTAATAGCTTTCTTTTCAATTTGGAAAAGCACAGCACTCAGATTCAATGCCTTTGTGCTATGAGGCAGGCATGCCCTGGATAGGAAACTAATGTGGATCAATGAAAGAAAAGTAAAAGACTGAAAGATTTTAATTGATCACATCAAGGCCCAAGTGTCTTTGCTATAAAGTCAATTGAAGCTGTACTAGAAATCCGATATGACATTTCACTTAAAAGGTGACTACATAAGAGTGATGAAGAACATAATGAGTTACTAAGTGAAAATGTCAACAAATCAGTTATGGCAAATTTAACTTCTATAATGCCTTACTATGAGACAAAGGTAATAGTTTGGAGCCAAAAAGTGTTGCTTCAAAAGCACTGTCACAGTGACATCAGATCATGTACACCTGTAATGTGCATTTATAGCAATTGCTCTTCATCTTACCCCCTTAACTACAGTCTGTCTCCTTCCCCTTCCCTTCTATATTCTGTGATTATTACTGAGCATACAGAGGATATGCGGTGAGCTAATGCATGTTGTTATTGTTGAATTTTTAAGAAATATTTGGCAAACTTTGGAGGGGGCAGGGCAAGATGGTGGAGGAGTAGGAGACCTGGATTTCGTCTGGTCTCAGGAATTCAGCTGGATAGGGATCAAACCATTCTGAACACCTACAAACTCAACAGGAGATCGAAGAAAAGAAGAGCAACAACTCTCTCATCAGAAAAGCGACCACTTTCTGGAAGGTAGGACGTGCGGAGAAGTGAATCTGAGGGATATTTGGGAGGATAAATGGCGGGGGAGGGGGCCTCCATCAGCCGTTTCTGGAAAGTGAAAGAGTAGCAGAGCACAAAATTGGAACTTTTAAAAATCTGCTCCGCTGAGGGACGTCACTCTGGTGGCTAAGCGGGGGGTGGAACCCTCAGGACAGTGTGGTCTCAGGACCCTCGGGGTCACAGAAAGACCGGGGGTGCCTGAGTGTGGCAGAGCTCCCAGGTATCGGAGCAGGGAAGCCAGCTGCAGAGGCGGAGCCCAGGCGCTGGCTCTCAGCTCGGGGTTGCCATAAACCATGATCCGCGGCACAGTCGGGCCCCTGCTCCTCCAGCAGGGACCCAACAAGCGGCAGATCCGGGGACACTCACCTTCCTTCCTGCAGGGATCTGGGTTTGGAGACTCCACACGGGGTCAGGTGCCAGAGATAGAAACGCTCAGTCACAGGCCGGGTGAGCACGGAGTGTGGCCAGAGACCGGGGAGACGGGAGGGACTGACGGCTTTTCTCTGGGGCCTCACTGAGGAGCGGGGCCCGGAGTTCTTGGCTCCTCCGGGGCGGAGATTGGGAGGCCGCCATTTTCACTCTCCGCCTCCAAAGCTGTACGGAAAGCTCGCAGGGAACAAAAGCCCCGGAGAGCAAACCCGAGCAGATTACTTAGCCCGGACCGGCAAGGGTGGGGCAATTCTGCCTCCGGCAAAGACATTTGGAAACCACGGCAACAGGCCCCTCCCCAGAAGATCAGCGAGAACAGCCAGCCAAGACCAAGTTTACCGATCAATGAGAATGGCAGAACTCCAGCGCTAGGGGACTACTGCACATAGAATTCATGGCTTTTTTACCATGATTCTTTAGTCTTTCAAAGTTATTTTTTTTTAACAGTCTTTTTTCTTTTGAATTTTTCTTTTTCCCTTTTTCAACCAACATCTTATCAATTCCTTTTTTAAAAAACATTTTTATTTTTCATTTTTAGAGTCATATTCTATCCCTTCATAGTAGTTACCCTTATTTTTGACATATATATATAAGTTGTTCTCTCTTTAAAATTTTGAGATAGTTTCTTCTAACAGATCAAAATATATCCTAAATCTCTAGTGTATGGCTTTGTTCTAGTCTCCTGCCTGATCACATTCTCTCCCCTTTTTTTTTAAATCACCTTCTTTCTTTTTTTCAAACAACTTATCTTATCAATTCCTTTTATAAAATTTTTTATAATTTTCATCTTTACAGTCATATTCCATCCCTTCATCGTATCAACCCTTATTTTTGTACATATATAAGTTTTTCGTTCTTTAAAATTTTGAGAGGCACTTTCTTCAAACAGACCAAAATACACCCAAAATCTAGTGTGTGGAATGATTTATGCACCAGCCTGATCATATTTGATCATATTCTGTTTTTCTTGTTTTGTTTTGTTCTATTATTGTTTGTTTTTATCTTTTTCTTTTTTCTTTCTTTCCCTTTCTTTTCCCTCAGTTTCAGGTCTTTTCTGATTTGTTTAGAGTATATTTTCTGGGGACGTTGTTACCCTGTTAGCATTTTGTTCTCTCATTCATCTAATATCCTCTGGACAAATGACAAGATGGAAAAAATCACCTCAACATAAAGAACAAGAGGCAGTACCAACTGCCAGGGACCTACTCAAAACGGACATTAGCACGATGTCGGAACTAGAGTTCAGAATCATGATTTTAAAGATACTAGCTGGGCATTAAAAAAGCACAGAAGTTATTAGAGAAACCCTTTCTGGAGAAATAAAAGAACTAAAATCTAACCAAGTCAAAATCAAAAAAGCTATTAATGAGGTGCAATAAAAAATGGGGGCGCTAACTGCTAGTATAAATGAGGCAGAAGAGAGAATCAGTAATATGGAAGATGAAATGATGGAAAATAAAGAAGCTGAGAAAAAGAGATATAAACAACTACTGGATCACGAGGGCAGAATTCGAGAGATAAGCGATACCATAAGATGAAACAACATTAGAATAATTGGGATCCCAGAAGAAGAAGAAAGAGAGAGAGGGGCAGAAGGTATAATGGAGCAAATTATAGCAGAGAACTTCCCTAATTTGGGGAAGGAAACAGGCATCAAAATCCAGGAGGCACTGAGAACCCACCTCAAAATCAATAAAAATAGGTCAACACCCATACATGTAAGAGTAAAACTTACAAGTCTCAGAGACAAAGAGAAAATCCCGAAAGCAGCTCGGGAGAAGAGATATGTAACTTACAATGGTAGAAACATTAGACTGGCAACAGACCTATCCACAGAGACCTAGCAGGCCAGAAAGGACTGGCAGGATATATTCAGAGCACTAAATGACAAAAATATGCAGCCAAGAATACTATATCCACCTAGGCCATCATTGAAAATAGAAGCAAAGATAAAAATCTTCCAGGACAAACAAAAACTAAAGGAATTTCCAAACATGAAACCAGCCCTACAAGAAATATTGAAAGGGGCCATCTAAGCAAAGAGAGAGCCTAAAAGCAATATACACCAGAAAGGAACACAGACAATATACAGTAACAGTCACCTTACAGGCAATACAATGGCACTAAATTCCTATCTTTCAATAGTTACCCTGAATATACATGGGCTGAATGCCCCAATCAAAAGACACAGGCTATCAGACTGGATTAAAAAACAAGACCCATTCAATATGCCATCTGCAAGATACTCATTTTAGACCCAAAGTCACCGCCAGACTGAAAGTGAGGGGGTGGAAAACCATTTACCATGCTAATGGACACCAAAAGAAAGCTGGGGTGGCAATCCTTATATCAGACAAATTAGATTTTAAACCAAAGACTCTAATAACAGATGAGGACCCTACTTAAAGGGTCTATCCAACAAGAAGATCTAACAATTGTAAATATCTATGCCCCTAACATGGGAGCAGCCAATTATATAAGGCAATTAATAACAAAAGCAAAGAAAGACATTGACAACAATACAATAATAGTGGGGACTTTAACACCCCCTTACTGAAATGGACAGATCATCTAAGCAAAAGATCAACAAGGAAATAAAGACTTTAAATGACACACTGGACCAAATGGACTTCACAGACATATTCAGAACATTCCATCCCAAAGCAACAGAATACACATTCTTCTCTAGTGCCCATGGAACATTCTCCAGAATAGATCACATCCTATGTCACAACTCAGGTCTCAACCGGTACCAAAAGATTGGGATCATTCCCTGCCTATTTTCAGACCACAATGCTTTGAAACTAGAACTCAATCACAAGATGAAAGTCGGAAAGAACTCAAATACATGGAGGCTAAAGAGCATCCTACTGAAGAATGAATGGGTCAACCAGGAAATTAAAGAAGAATTTAAATAATTCATGGAAACCAATGAAAATGAAAACACAACTGTTCAAAATCTTTGGGATGCAGCAAAGGCAGTCCTAAGAGGAAAGTATAGAGCAATACAAGCCTTTCTCAAGAAACAAGAAAGGTCTCAAGTACACAACCTAACTGTAGACCTAAAGGAGCTGAAGAAAGAACAGCAAATAAAGCCTAAACCCAGCAGGAGAAGAGAGATAATAAAGATCAGAGCAGAAATCAATGAAATAGAAACCAAAAGAACAGTAGAACAGATCAACAAAACTAGGAGCTGGTTCTTTGTAAGAATTAACAAGATTGATAAACCCCTGGCCAGACTTATCAAAAAGAAAAGAGAAATGACCCAAATCAACAAAATCATGAATGAAAGAGGAGAGATCACAACCAACACCAAAGAAATACAAACAATTATAAGAACATATTATGAGCAACTCTATGCCAGCAAATTAGATAACCTGGAAGAAATGGATGCATACCTAGAGATGTATCAACTACCAAAACGGAACCAGGAAGAAATAGAAAACCTGAACAGACCTATAACCACTAAGGAAATTGAAGCAGTCATCAAAAATCTCCCCAAAAACAAAAGCCCAGGGCCAGATGGCTTCCCAGGGGAATTCTACCAAACATTTAAAGAGGAATTAATACCTATTCTTCTGAAACTGTTACAAAAAATAGAAATGGAAGGAAAACTTCCAAACTCGTTTTATGAGGCCACCATTACCTTGATCCCCAAACCAAAGACCCCATCCAAAAGGAGAATTACAGACCAATATCCCTGATGAACATGGATGCAAAAATTCTCACCAAAATACTAGCCAATAGGATCCAACAATACATTAAAAGGATTATTCACCACGACCAAGTGGGATTTATCCCTGGGCTGCAAGGTTGGTTCAACATCCACAAATCAATCAACGTGATGCAATACATTAAAAAAAGAAAGAACAAGAATCATATGACCCTCAATAGATGCAGAAAAAGCATTTGAGAGAGTACAGCATCCTTTCTTGATCAAAACTCTTCAGAGTATAGGCATAGAGGGTACATACCTCAAATCATAAAAGCCATCTATGAAAAACCCAGAGCGAATATCATTCTCAATGGGGAAAAACTGAGGCTTTCCCCCTAAGGTCAGGAATGCAGCAGGGATGTCCACTCTCACCACTGCTATTCAACATAGTATTAGAAGTCCTAGCCACAGCCATCAGACAACAAAAAGAAACCAAGACATCCAAATCAGCAAAGAAGAAGTCAAACTCTCACTCTTTGCAGATGATATGATACTTGATGTGGAAAACCCAAAAGACTCCACCCCAAAACTGCTAGAACTCATACCGGAATTCAGTCAAGTGGCAGGATATCAAATCAAGGCACAGAAATCAGTGGCATTCCTATACACCAACAACAAGACAGAAGAAAGAGAAATTAAGGAGTCGATCCCATTTACAATTGCACCCAAAACCATAAGATACCTAGGAATAAATCTAACCAAAGAGGCAAAGGATCTGTACTGAGAAAACTATAAAATACTCATGAAAGAAATTGAGGAAGACACAAAGAAATGGAAAAACGTTCCATGCTCATGGATTGGAAGAACAAATATTGTGAAGATGTCAATGCTACCTAGAGCAATCTACACATTCAATGCAATCCCCATCAAAATACCATCCACTTTTTTCAAAGAAATGCAACAAATAATCCTAAAATTTGTATGGAACCAATAAAGACCCTGAATACCCAGAGGAATGTTGAAAAAGAAGAGCAAAGCTGGCGGCATCACAATTCCAGACTTCAAGCTCTATTACACAGCAGTCATCATCAAGACAGTATGGTACTGGCACAAAAACAGACACATAGATCAAGGGAACAGAATAGAGAGTCCAGAAATGGACCCTCAAGTCTATGGTCAACTAATCTTTGACAAAGCAGGAAAGAATGTCCAATGGAAAAAAGATAGTCTCTTCAACAAATGTTGTTGGGAAATTGGACAGCCACATGCAGAAGAATGAAACTGGACCATTTCCTTACACCACACACAAAAATAGACTCCAAATGGTTGAAAGACCTCAATGTGAGACAGGAGTCCATCCAAATCCTAAAGGAGAACACAGGCAGCAACCTCTTCGACCTCAATCGCAGCAACTTCTTCCTAGACACATCGCCAAAGGCAAGGGAAGCAAGGGCAAAATGAACTATTGGGACTTCATCAAGATAAGAAGCTTTTGCACAGCAAAAGAACCAGTCAACAAAACCAAAAGACAACCAACGGAATGGGAGAAGGTATTTGCAAATGACATATCAGATAAAGGGCTAGTATCCAAATCTATAAAGAACTTATGAAACTCAACACCCAAAGAACAAATGATCCAATCAAGAAATGGGCAGAAGATATGAACATTTTTCCAAAGAAGACATCCAAATGGCCAACAGACACATGAAAAAGTGCTCAACATTGCTCAGCATCAGGGAAATCCAAATCAAAACCTCAATGAGATACCATCTCACACCAGTCAGAATGGCTAAAATTAACAAGTCAGGAAATGACAGATGTTGGCGGGGATGTGGAGAAAGGGGAAACCTTCTACACTGTTGGTGGGAATGCAAGCTGGTGCAACCACTCTGGAGAACAGTATGGAGGTTCCTCAAAAAGTTGAAAATAGAGCTACCATACGATCCAGCAATTGCACTACTGGGTATTTACCCCAAAGATACAAAGGAAGGGATCCGAAGGGGTATGTGCACCCAATGTTTATAGCAGCAATGTCCACAATAGCCAAACTGTGGAAAGAGCCAAGATGTCCATCAACAGATGAATGGATATAGAAGATGTGGTATATATATACAATGGAATATTATGCATCCTTCAAAAGGAATGAGATCTTGCCATTTGGAATGACGTGGATGGAACTGGAGGGTGTTATGCTAAGCGAAATAAGTCAATCACAGAAAGACATGTATCTGACCTCACTGATACGAGGAATTCTTAATCTCAGTAAACAAAGTGAGGGTTGCTGGAATGGTGGGGGGTGGGAGGGATGGGGTGGCTGGGTGATAGACATTGGGGAGGGTATGTGCTATGGTGAGCGCTGTGAATTGTGCAAGACTGTTGAATCTCGGATCTGTACCTCTGAAACAAATAATACAATATATGTTAAAAAAAAAAAAAGAAGAAGAAGATAGTAGGAGGGGAAGAATGAAGCGGGGAAATCGGAGTGGGAGACGAACCATGAGAGACGATGTACTCTGAAAAACAAACTGAGGGTTCTAGAGGGGAGGGGATTGGGAAGATGGGTTAGCCTGGTGATTGGTATTAAATAGGGCACGTTCTGCACGGAGCATGGGTGTTATACAGAAACAATGAATCATGGAACACTACATCAAAAACTAATGATGTAATGTATGGTGATTAACATAAAAATAAAAAATTAAAAAAAAATATTTGGCAAACTTTGGTGGTATCCTACACCAGAGGGCTGTCTCTCCTTAATAAAAGGCCAAATGCTTTAGAGTTTACTTTTCTCTTTCTTACATATGCCATAAATTCAGTCCCAGATTGATTACCTTCCTTACTTAGACAAGTAATTGAGAACTTCAAATTTGCAGTTTTGGCCAGGTTTGTCTCATGGCTTGTAACATGGATGCTGACATGTCCAAGACCAACCAGTGTTATGGGACACTACCACAGCGTCATGGAACTATTTTCCTTCTTAAGAGTTAACAAAATATAACAAGATCTGTAATCCTAAAGAAAAATCACTTTAAAGGAAGAAAAAATGAGAATCTCTGGCTCAAAGCTTGTTTGGAGTTTGTACTGCCTTGCTTTCCATGTTTGTAATTTGAGAACTGAAAGAAAATTGTTCCATAGTGGGATTTTTTTTTTAAGATTATTCATTTATTTATTTGACAGAGGGAGAGAGAGAGCACAAGCAGGGAGAGCAGCAGAGCGAGAGAAGCAGGCTCTCTGCTGAGCAAGGAGCCTGATGTGGTGCTTGATCTCAGGACCCTGAGATCATGACCTGAGCCGAAAGCAGGCACTTAACCGACTGAGCCACCCAGGTGCCCCTCCATAGTGTTTTAAGTAAAACTTGTAGCTGCATGTCTTTATCAAACTTATTAAGATTTAATTAAGAGAGTTAAGGTTTGATGACAAATTTGTCCCAAAGCTTCTGCTCTGAGCAAGTAATAAATGGGTCACACCATTCAAATTTCACCCCAAACTCTGAACCAGTTGCTCGTTTACCCATATAGAGCTTGACTCTGTGCTCTGAGGACAGAATCTCATTGTGTTCATAGTGCATCACAAAATGATACTTATAATTTGAGATTCAAGACCATTCAGATATTTCAAAGAAATCCAACCTTACATGGAGAACTGAAACAGTATAAGTAATATCTAAAGACCATTTAGTGTTTTATTTGATGTAAAATAAATAGAAAAATGTTAAAAATAATAAAAACAAAAAACATTTTGTTCTGTCTCTTCATGTCCTGAAACTCCAGAAACTTTTGTCTCAAATGAAAAAATATACATAAGTAAATCTTAGCCTATGTCTGAGAGATAGCTCTAATTTGAGCGAGATCTGGTACAATCATGTGTATATGGGCATCATCCAGAGACAAAGTATGCTTCATGGTCTAAACCTGTATAGCTTCTCTAGGTCAGCAATTTCACAAGTGCCTCTTTTAGGTAAGAGGACTATTATAATGAAGATGGACTCAATCCATAGGCATTACTGAGTACATTCACCTAACAAACAGAATGTATTAAGTTCCATATGGCGGTAACAATGGAGAAACAGAAGTGCTTACAATCTAAATAAGACTCAGAAAGAGAAAGAGACATTAAGTAATAGACTCAAGTATAAAATTCTATTGTATTTGGCTTAAAGTTAAGATCAGTAATTATTTAGGTTACTAGTCTAGGGACACATATACTCAATTAACTCTAAGTATACAAAAATGTTTATTATAATACCTTAAATACCTAAGCCATGTCAGCCTACAGCACACGTCTGCCTTTTATGCCTGAAAACTTAGGCATCCTCTTGCATCATCAAGAGAAACATGACTGAGCTAATAGCCTGATCATACATATATAGTTCACTCACCTACACAGTGAGGCAATTAGTAGGCCAGCAGCAGTCCTGGAGACCAAGACGACCAGCATCTCAGGACTATGAATATTTTGTACTAATGAAGGAATTTTAAAAATTATCTTACTAATTTATCTCATATATATTCTCCCCAGATTTGTTCAATCTAAGTTACCAGTGGTCATTCTCAGTTACTGGTGCAGTGGTGGTAAACAATTCTGTAGTAAATAGGAAAGAATGAATCATCTACATATATTTATATTTGTCCAGAGAATTTTTTTATAGAAATAGCAAATTTATTTTATTTTTATTTTTTCATAGTTGAATTAACTTGGAAGTTTTGGATTAATAAAAAGGATCTAGATAACATGTATTGACAGCATTCTAGAACATAGAAATTAATACATTTAAGAGTAAGGTGGCTATAAGTCATTCATAAAATTTCAAATTCTTAATTTAATATTCTTTAAAATTCTAAATAAAATAATATTTTACAGCACTGTAAAGAATGTAATTCTCTGCTTATTTTCAGGGTCATCCTATGTTAGAAATGCGAGCAACATGAACGGTCTAGCCTAGCATTTCTCAAAGTATGTTCTATGGTCCCTTGTAATACTCTGAAAAAATATCCAGTGGTTAGTATGTTTGAGAAACTTCACATAATACACTTCTCTATGTTACAGATCTGTATAACAGGAAGCATATCAAAAGAATGGGAAATCTTGTAATGAGGAAATCTGTTAAACTTTGAAAGGAAATACAGCATGAAGTTTTGAAGACCATGGACTCTAGAACTAAACTGAGTGGGTGGGAAGCCCAGCTTTGCTTCTTAGTTTTGTGAACTTGAGAAAGTTAATTATCTTTGTGTCTGCTTTCTTAAATAAAGATTATAATAATGCCTACTTCAAACAAAATTCTTGTGAGAGAATTTAAATGAATTAATAGAAAGAAAAACATATCTGGCACATCATAAATATTGTAGAATGTTTAGTTGGTATTTCACCAATTTAACTGACCACCTGTATGTGTGTATGCGTGTGTGTGTCTGCACCTTCTTTTTTTTTGCACCTTTTAATAGCCCAAAGAATATGACCCTATCCAACATCATTTTAAGAAAAGAAGAATAACACTCATAAAAATCCAATCTCATTTACAGTGGTTCACAGGGAATAAGTGACAGGTGGTATTAGAACATGGGTTTCCTTTATCCCTAGCCAGCTCGGGTGCATGGTGGCATTCCACTTTTCAATGAGGTGTCTTCTAGACTAAAGCACCTTTCTGGTTTCATGTTTTCCCATTCCCGATATACAGTTGATTGGTCTTTATTGAGTTTGTTTTCCCTTAAATGTCAAAACCTCAATATTTTTGAGATTTATGGGCAATAACATGAAGTTTCAGAAAGGGTTCAAAATCTTCCCTGCAATGGGCATGATAAATTGACAATAGTGCTCAGTAGTGGAGAAAAAAAAAAAGTGTGTATAAACTCTGCAAAACAATTTTTTTTAATTTTTAAATTACAAATGCATTTGGAGGGAAAAGAAATCCAAGTTTTCTCTGTGAAAAAATTAAAAAAAAATAGAAGGACTACTGAAGTAATGGTTTTCTTTTAAAAACAATTTTTTTGATGTTTCTTCAGAATCTAGCTGCTTTCTTTTCTTTTTGATATTGTAACTGCTTCTAGTATACCTGAGAACCAGGATTCAAATAAAGCTGCACCTTTGAATGGAAACAAAGGAAGTTGTTGCCCTGGCAACAGGAACAACAGAAGGTCCCCACACATCACTTGAATCTTGTGCAATTCCCTACTAATTCTGTAGGTTTGCATCTAGATCGCATGGACAATGGAGCTTTGCCCTTGGACTCTTTCTGTAAGAGAACTCATTGAAATTCTCATTAGAATGAAGCAGTTTCATGTGGGAACATAGTGGTATACCTCAGATGTCTATTATAAATACGAAAAAAGTAGATTTGTACAAATGAATCACATTTAGCCATATGGCCAACTCTAGGTAAACATCTGTTCCTTATTATTATTATTTCTTTAATGGAAACTGTGTTTGGGGAAACTCACACTTTCGGCTGTAAGGAATAAAATTTATGAAACTGGAAAACCCACCATATGTCTTCCACTCCCAAGCATCCTTTTTCGACTTTAGCTCTCAAACTTGCTCACTTAGGGCATGTGATGGCAAAAATAATAATAATAATAAACTTTAAAAACTCATCTTTAGAAGGAAAATGAAAGAATTAGTACAAATTCCCAATCCTTCTATGATTCAGGATCTTGCATTATCACTTAAATTTGAAGAAGCTGAAATTCTGAAATTGAGCCAAGCCCCTCACTCCACAATCCATCATATGCCTCTGACTAGAGTCAGGTCATTCAGTGATTCATTCATTCGTGAAAGCAAAATGAAGTGGGTGTGCCTGTTGTGTTGGCTGCATTGAAAGTTCAAAATAAAAAATATAAGGCCACTGCCCTTGGGGAGCTTACAGTCCAGGTGGGAGATGAGGTAGGCCATAAACATGAAGAACATTAACTATTTCAGGGTAAAATCACCTTACAGGTAGTCATCTATGAATGGTTTGAGTTTCATATGGCAGAAATCCAGGAAATCACCCTTTCTGTAGCTCACCACATCAATCTCTCTCTCTCTCTCTCTATCTTTCTTTCATTCTGAATTCTTTCTTTCCTTTTTTTTTTTTAATATCTATTTATGTATTTGGCAGAGAAAGCGTGTAAGCAGCTGGAGGGACAGAGGAAGAGGGAGAGGGAGAGAATCCCAGGCAGACTCCCCACAGAGTGGGGAGCCGGATTGGGGCTCAATCTCACAACCCTCAGATCATGACCTGAGCTGAAACCAAGAGTCAGAAGCTTAACCAACTGAGCCACCCAGGCGTCCCTTCATCCTTCCAATTCAGCCTTGTAAAACAATGTTCTAATCAATTCCTTCTTGTCTCATCTTCTTTTTCCTTCTGTCCCCAGTCCCTTTCCCCTATTTTCATTAAATCAGCAAATGCTTGTGTTCCTGCTTGTACTAAATATCATGCTGGGTTCTGGGGACCAAAAAAAAAGAGGGGTGTGGAGGACTTATAATCTACTGAGCAAAGCAGACATTAAAATATCAATCAACACTGCTGTGAATTGTGCAAGACTGTTGAATCTCAGATCTGTACCTCTGAAACAAATAATGCAATATATGTTAAGAAAAAAAAAGAAGAAGATAGCAGGAGGGGAAGAATGAAGAGGGTGAAATCGGAGGGGGAGACGAACCATGAGAGACGATGGACTCTGAAAAACAAACTGAGGGTTCTAGAGGGGAGGGGGGTAGGAGGATGGGTTAGCCTGGTGATGGGTATTGAGGAGGGCACATTCTGCATGGAGCACTGGGTGTTATGCACAAACAATGAATCATGGAACACTACATCTAAAACTAATGATGTAATGTATGGGGATTAACATAAGAATTAAAAAAATTAAAATATCAATCAACACTAATAGTTATATTACTGCACAAATAGTTTACTTGATACTGCTACAGAGCAGCCATACTGAATTCCTGGCATTTAGAAAGAGTCATTCTTCCTTCTATGGCTCTGCTTTGGAAATCTTGATCCCTTGAAGATCTGGAATGCTCAATCCCGCTTGTCCTACTGGGAGCCTCTTATTCTTCCTTTATTTTCATAATAGACTGTAACCACCATCCCCAGCCCCTAAAACATCTCCTTAATTTCCAAGTCAAACATAGGAACTTCTTTTTCCTACATATTAATGTTTTCTGAGCATATTTCCAAGTGATAGCTTTTTTCACCAAGTATTAAAATTGTTTATAACTTTAGCACATGCTTAAATTGTGAGTTCTCTAACTATAATTAATATAATTTTTATCCTTAAGTAGGCACTTGATAAATATCAATGGCTGGATGAATGAGTGAAGGAAAAGTACGATAAAAATTATAGATATGAGAATAGAACCTTGAACTCTAGATAAGAAAGATATGATCACAAAGTTGTTAATGCATTGTGGTGGTTGTATCACAACATTCTTCCTAGGGTTTTAGCCAAAAGGTATGCAAAGGGATATAAATAAAATCCCATTCCAACTCCCGCTCCCCTCCTTATCTACTTGAGATCCCACTGCTACAAATTAGGCTTCGTCTCTGGGTCAGTGAGGAAACACATTCTTTATTCTTCCAAGGCAATCAAGGAGTCTTTTTCTTCAAATGAAAGCTGTGTTATGAAACTTTCGCTAGCATGAATTAAATTCAAAAGTAAAATAAATTCATTAATGGTTGATGTTCACATAGCCCAGTTAATATTTTCATTTTAATTAGTCTATTTTTAATGGAAATTATAAGGTTTTGCTACACTGCAAAGTGTAGTCCATGGATTCTGATAAGAGAAGGGGAAAAAATCTCACTGAATTATATCAGTCTCTTGCAGTTAAGAATATAAGAGATGATGATATGACAGAGAATATGGATAGAAACAGGCAGGAAATATGAGTTAGGGTAGACGTTGAATGTGCAAAACAAGCAGACTTTAGTGATGGCATTCAAACACATTTAGTCTTTGCCGTGGAATTGCTAATATAAACTGACTCCCAAAGTCTAAATGCCCTCCACTCTTCTCCCTCTGCCAAAACCCTTCCGACAGGCTAAAATAGCCTCCCACATTTCTCCTACAATTAGGGAATCAGCTCTGACTAAGCCAAGGGAAGGGCTTTACTTTTCCTTTCTCTTTGGTAGCTGTCTCCTCTGTTGATGTTCAGTCAAGCTTCGCTTGGTGGATGAGTTTCTCAGGGATGCTGTAACAAATTATAAACTGGGTAGGCTAAAACAACAGAAATTTATTCTCTCAGTGCTCGGGGGGTCAAAAGCCTGGAATCAAAGTATTGGCAAGGGCCATGCTCACTCCCATTGTTTTAGAGAAAATCTGTTCCTTGCCTCTTCTCAGTTCTGGTGGCTCTAGGTGTGTCTTCGTTCATGGCTGCATCAATCCAATGTCTACCTCTGTGGTCACATTGCCTCCTCCTCTTTATCAACACTACCTCTGCCTCTCTCTTATAAAGATACTTGTGGTTACACTGAGGCCCACCTAGATAATCCAGGATAATCCTCTCAAAATCCTTAACTTAATAATATCTTTTGCCACGTAAGGTAATATTCACTCTTTTGCCATATAAGGTGATGTTTACAGGTTCTGGGGATTAGGACCTGAATATATCTTTCTTAGGGAGCCGCCATCCAACCCTCTACACTTGGACGGGGTACTACAGTGAAAGAAGCTACATAGGAGACAGTCACTTCCATCAGAGCACATAGCATGTATACTTTGGGCCATCATGTGGGCTCATCCCACACACTGAAAAGAAGTTTATGGTTTAGGGACCGCATGGTGACGCCAGCCACAATAGCTCTCTTTGACCATTGGTCCCTAGGAAGCTGGAATGGACACTGAATATTGTTTCCAGTGATAAAGTAATTAAAACTGGCTTGAATAAACTTTGGTGTTGAGTGCCCCTTCCTTGCTTCAACATCCCCCAGAAGACCACTGCTATCTGTGTATTTGCTGGGTGTTGTGTGTCTACCTCTCCACTTACAGATTCTTCAGGGTAGCAATCACATGTTCTTCATATTTGTTTAACTACCACCTCACCTACCACCTAGTCTGTTGGTTGAGTTTTAGTGTGTGTTGAACTAAGTTGAACTAAATCCAAGTTAGCAAGACATCTAGACTTTTGAGAAAAGAGTGGTCACTGTGAGAAAAACATTAGAGAATCTCTTGTCCTTTTACTCCACAATATAAAAGTATCTTTCTTCTCTTCCTACAATATACATGGCATTAGAGATAGTCTCATCTTCTTGGATTGTTCTATTATTTGCTTTCTCTTACTTCTGGTTGAGACACTGATCATCAGTCATTCTTAAATTACATGTAATGCTGTATATGTCTCTTTCTTACCAAATACATTCACAAAACTTACAAAGGAATCTATTGATTTTGTGATTTTATATGTCTTGGACATTTTTCCATAAGTCACTTGGAGGTGTTTCCCTCTTGAATGCTTGAATTGTGAAATGAAGCAAAGAGGAAGCTCAAGCTATGGACAGCCCTGCTACCCATGTGACCAGTCACATTGCAAATGCCTACAGTTACTTCAAAAGGTGGCAAGGTTTGGGCAGAGGAAAGCGATGGACACCAACTTCCACAGAGGAGAAAAAAAATCTCGAGGTCATTTAAATAGTACACCATTTTCCTATATAAAGAATAACATACTTCTATTGAAATGCTCTATCCCTTTATGTATGTATGTATGCATGTACTGCTAATTATTTGAGTGTGCTATTAGGCCCAGTCATAATTGGAGAGATTTAATTCAAAGGGAATTAAACAAAAAAAACCAGCAGGAATTGGGAGTTATTCTTGCTAAAAAATCAGAATTGAGAGCCCCTGGATACCTCGAAAATACACAATTAGCATTTAGAATAATTTCACAATATATATGATTTGTATTTTTTATGACATAAAGCACTGTATTTAGATTTGGGCTTCAAAAAAAAAAAGTACGCAGACATGCATTTATTTTCTACTCAGTACAAATTAGGAAAACTGCCTTGTCCTGAGTGCTTCCTTAGAATGACCCTGCCCCCACCAGAAATGCTGTCAATAGATAAGACTAATGGAAAGCCTGAAGCCCCTTCCCTCTCCAACTTCTCATTTTACTTCTATACAAAACTGCCATCATTTTATCACTTTGGGAGTCTGGAACAGTTCTATTAGGTGATGAAATCCATTTCCATGAGGCTTCACTCATCATCTCCTTGATTTAATTTTGTATCACATGGCACCGAGGGACCCTCCCTCCTGCTTTATCTCACCTATAGGGTGAGACAAGGCTTAACTGGAACAGTGAGGATGGAGATGAGAAAAGAAAAAGATAAAAATGTACAGGGGAGAGTTTGGGTGCTAAGAGAGAACAGACAGGAATCCAAAGCTGAATTCACATGACAGAAGTAGAACTAGGGATTTGCCCGAGAGGAAAACACCCGGAAGTGCTTGTTCCAAAGAAGACAAAGGTGGTATGACTGAAATATGCAGACAAGTTCTGGTTTGAAACCAACAACAGGGGCACCTGGGTGGCTCAGTTGGTTAAGCGTCTGCCTTCAGCTCAGGTCATGAACCCAGGGTCCTGGGATTGAGTCCCCCATCGGGCTCCCTGCTCGGTGGGGAGCTTGCTTCTCCCTATCCCCCACCTGCTCATGCTCTCTCTCTCTCAAGTAAATAAATAAAATCTTTCAAAAATAAAAAAATAAAACCAACAACAACTGACAAGAGACTGATATGGTAGCTTGAACTGAGAAGCAGTTGATGAATCCAGTGGGCAGCCTGAGCAGAACAAATACCAAAGGAAGCACGTGTTTATTTGGGAACCTTTTTCCGAACTCATGTGCATTGCTGTCCATGACCCCCAAATCTCAAAGTAGCCATCATTACTGCCCAGAACTTCATACAGAGTATCACACCATTAACAGCACAATGAGACTCAAAGGCTCCGTGGGTATTTCTAAAACTTCTGTTTCATTCACTACTTCTTCCACTCCAACACCAATCATTTCATCATGGCAAATCCCTTGCTTCCAAACAAACACAAATGATTCTTTTAATTTTCCTCTAACAGGGGAGCTAGTCTAATTTAACCATTTCCTCTCTGAGACTGACCTTAAAGCACTGTCTCCATGTCAATGAGAGGCTTTTTGGCTTTGCTGTTCAAATAAATCACCCTGAAAGGAGTTGATAAGGAAATGTTATTATGATTTATTAAGGGGTACTCTTTCACTCCTCGGTTAGGGTAATTTTCAACGATGCTTTTATTATGCTGACCTTTGCTAAATAAATTGTCAGCAATTTAGCTAAATATTTTAATAGCGGTGAGTCTAGACTACAATATTTCTTCTGGAAAGCTGCTGTTTTTGGAGGCCTGAGGCTATTCCAAATACTTCTGACTATCTTAAATGTCAGAGGCCCAAGGAAGCAGATTGAAATAATAGTCAAGTTAGACAGAGTACTCAGTTCCCTTTCATTTAAAAACAGGATTCTAGCAGATACATAAATGATTTTCAATGACACCAGAGTGAAATTTGCATATGATCAACCCAGTAAATCCTAATACTTGATGACATTTTCACTAAGTATGTGACAGTTTGCCCTCTAGTTAATAGTTGGACACTGGCAACATGAAATTTACTTTATTAAAAAAATACCGAAAGAGCCAAGGCAATGACAGATAGTGATACATTTTGAGGTGTTGAGGTAAGCAAGAAAAAGAGTGTTTTTTCTCCAAGAAAAAAAAAAAAAAAGCCCTGGAAATAGATTAACCACTTAATAAGAAGTTGGAATTGGTTCTAAGTTCTACCCAGTTTTGAACCTGTTTTACAGAAACTTTAAATGTTCAAGTTTCCTCTCTTCTACCCTTTTTTAAAATCTGATTTTGATGAGAATGGGAAGATAGATCTTAAGAGGAAATATATTACTTTTTCATATTGTACCTGGACCAATGAATCTGAAAACTCCTGGATACCTATGAAATAGTTGGGTTGACCTTGCAGGTAGATTAAAAAATATCTATCAGCAGACAAATATGCTTCCATAATATTACCAGTTTCAAAACCAAATTGAGGATGATACAGGGAATATTATTAGCCAAGAAATATTGGAACTCATTACTGAAGCTTGGGTTCACCCTTTTCTCTTTCCATCATTCATCAAACATGTGAAAATTTCCTTCGTGCCATTTCACCAACCATTCTCATGATTCATGAAACTCACCCTGTTTCTTCCTTCTCTTTCCCCTTGAAAAAAAAGCTACAGATTTTTGCATGAACACTAAGATTCTTAAACACCAATAAACACAATTTGGGTCATTATAATATAAACTACTACAGCAATTGCATTTCAGTACATCAAATAGCCCTATTTGCCTTGATGCATTATGTTTAGCTAATGGATAGCATGGTCGTATGTGGTTCTTCTTGGTCATAACACATTACTTACTTCATTTCTTAGTAGAATGGGATGACTTAATTTGAAAAAAAAAATAAATGGTGCTATAGCAGACATTTTAACAACTTATCCTTTAAGGTTCATTAGCAATTAAAAATAAATGAAAATAAAACACTTGTTTACAAAACACAAATAAGCTTTAAGTCTATAATACCGTGTTAACAATAAATGTGGTAAATATTTTACCTTCTTAAAGTAAACTTTTTGCATTTCCAATCCTCTAACCTGTTAGTTAATATAGCTCTCCTGGTCCTGAGAACTCATAGTAGGACTTTTGGTCACAGCAAATCTCAAAAATTTTGCAAATACATAAAACATAATTCTTCCATTAGCATAAACAGCCCTATATTTAGAGGGAGACACACACACACACACACGGGTTGTGTTCAACATTTGACAGTATTTTTCACTTTGCTAAGTAATGTCAAATAATAAGTTTTCACAGATATAAATTCCTGGTTGCAGTGGACTTATTCAGAATATTTTGAAGATGAATTTTCATGTTGTCTACAAAACGCAAAATACTCTGCCAAAAAAAAGATATCAGAGGACATTCATTTGTTAAAACTCCTTATTTATTTTCTGCGTGTTTGTTTTTGTGTTTTGCTTTTGGAACTGGCAAGAAAGTATGGGTATTTGAATGATAAAATCCATATGACTGCATTAGATAATAGGGTAGCAAAAGAAATGATTCCTACTGCCACGATAAGCATTTTCCTAAGATATACCAATCTACTTATAACCTGTGTTTCCATCAGTCTTTACCAGTTGTCTTTATTGAATAGAGCATGGTACTAATGAGCTCAGGTTACCAGTTGTGTTTGACATGGGACAATTTTCTTCATTTTACCACACAGTGTCAAGTTGCACTTCTAGCTTAGCAGTCACAGATATACAATCCTGGTCACTCAAAATTTTGGATGCAACAGCAAAAATTCATTAATATGCATGTCTAGGGCTAGAAAAAGAAGAAAAATCTCTCAAAAGGCAGCAATGGCATTTTACATTCATCTCAAATTATAAGATCCTTAAAATAATTCAAGAACATAAAATTATGATTTAATCTTCACTTCCTACCAAATGTATAATGATCATGTTATAAAAATGAAAAAAAAAGTGGGATAAATGGCCTGGTAATATAAGAGAAGCAGCAGATCTAAGAGATACACAGGGCTGGTTATTTTGATCTAGTTACCAGGTTTTGCAGTCAAAAACAGAATATATATACATTCACGTCCCCTTACTCACTGCCTCTTTGTTCTAATACATCTCTTTCTCCTCATCTCAGCACTGAGCTTCTTTTGTTATTTACAGTCTGCTCTGGACAGGACTTGCCACTCAAAGAAGAGCACCGTGCTCCAGTGATTTTCTAACTTGGGCTTAACATCTGCATCACTTCATTAAAAAACAATTTGCTGGGCCTCTCCCAGAGAATCTGGATCAAGAATTTGTCTTTCTAGCAGGTTTCCAGTGATGCCAACACAGCTGGTCCAGAGCCCACACTCTGAACCATTGCCCTATACTTACCTTGACTATCCTGGGCTTGGGAAGGCAGACCTGATTTCAAAGAATTCTCTCCAAATTACCCTTCAAGATTAATGTTTCTTATCAGATTTTATCGTCTTAGGATGATGGGGGGGTTGATAAAATAAGAATAGGATGCAAGACATAAATACTTGAACAAAGTTACTTTCCTTCTCATTCCTTCTGTCTTTTAAAATTGATTGATCGATTTTTTCCCCTCAGTGCAGCTAATCTCATCTAGGTGATTAAGGAAATGTGATCTAAATTAGACAATTCACACTAACATGTAAATGGCTGACTTGGAGTTGTATTAAGTCAGTTAAACACATTCACTTGTTAAAAGCAGCTCCTTAAATTAAATTAATGTGTCCTTCAATCATAAGTATTTCAGTCAAGTAGATTATTAGGAGTGGGAGGCCTTCTTGGGATCCAAATGATCTCTTTAAACCTCTCAAGTTTGTCTGGAGAAGCAATTTTTCCAGGGGCTGGGGGAGGCTCCCCTTTACTACTCCTGATACAGATAACTCAATAGGAACCAATTTTCAGCCATGTCCCTAGTGGCAATAGGAACTACTGAATTAGGCTTCACTCCTTCAGCTCATCCATGGGGACATGGGGGAAGGTGACACCTATTCCAATATACCTTAGGGCCTTTTTCCTCCCTCAAGGAACCTGAATTAGTTCTGCTTTGTAAGTGAATGAAGAGCTGCTCTATGCCCAAAAGAAGAGAGGCAGCTGAAGATTTAAAAGAGTAAAAGTGTACATCTAAAAACTTCATTAAAATGAATAAGTGAATAGACAAAAATAAATGACTGATGGATAGATAGATAGCAGACAGACAGGCAAACAGGTAAGAAGTTTCTTTTCTGTCTATATGTAGGTGAAATTAAAGAGAAAATATTGAGAAAATTTCTTGCTAAGAAAAAAAAAAAAAAAAAGGAATGGAACTTGAAATCTTGCCCCAAAAAGGAACAGAATAATTAGATAATCTTTATCAACTTTTCCAGGAACTGGTTAATACAAATATATTGGCTTCATGTCTTTTACATAAAATAAAATATAAAATGCATATCAAGTTGAAATTCTCTTTGTTCACTTTTCCAGTCCCTTCTTTCTCTAGAGGAAACCACTATCATAAACTTACTAAGTATCCTATTTATATTTTTATTACATTTATATGCATCCATGCAAAAACATATTATTTTGTTAATGCTTCATGCATTCATTTTTTAAAAATATTTATTTATTTGAGAGAGAGTGTGTGTGCAAGAGTTGGGGGAGGGGCAGAGGGAGAAAATCTTCAAGCAGACTCCCCATCAAGCATGCAGCCTGATGCAGGGCTCAATCCCACAACCCATGAGATCATGATCTGAGCTGAAACCAAGAGTCAGACGCTCAACTGACTGAGCCACCCAGGTGCCCCTGCTTCATACATTTAAAAAAAACTTTTTGTCCATACTTTTTCAGTACTGATCTCTCCCATGAATACACACATACAAATTCCATAGAAAATAATAATGAATCTTCTCCCACTTCCCCTTCATTGATTTTTCTTTTTTTCATTTTTTTTTTTTGATATGGAAGTGTAATTAACATGGAATGTTATATTAGTTTGGGGTGTATAGCATATTGATTCAACAATTCTATACATTATTCAATGCTCACCATGGTAAGTGGAGTCACCATCTCTCACAATACAAGGCTATTACAATATTATTGGCCATATTCCCTACAATCTACTTTTCATCTCCATGACTTATTTTATAACTGAAAATTTGTACCTAAAGTCACTTTCACATATGCATTTGTCTGATAGTGTGATCTATCTTATGGGTCTCCAATTTTCATAGATTATGAAACTTTAGGTACAAGATAACATTTCTAGTCCTTATTTTTATTTACTGTACTTTTCTTTTGGGTGGTATATTTGAAGGAAAAAGCTGGGGCCCATTAAGGGCAAGCAGGCTACAGTTGAGTCTTCTTTGCTTTTCTGGATATTTAGGTAGTGCTAAATATATTAGCAGATGACTTTCTGTAGAAAGTTTTCTATCAGTTGACAAGAAAAAAGGGTATAAATTCCACCCCCCTGCCCTGTCTTTAGACTCCAAACTGTTATGCCCAAGATGCACTATGATGAAACTAGGTCAGTTATCTAAAAAAATGATTATGAAAAACTGTTCCTCATTTATGCACATGCCTTATTCTAAGCCCCACACAATTATTCTTGAATTGGAATGCAGAATTGGAGGGACACTGAATTTGAACTAAAGATCATGGAAACAAGTTGCTTGGTCTAATGATTTTTTTATTTGCTGTAGCAGTTTTATTTTAGGAAACCAAAAATACGGATTTGTCATTTCAGAAGTGTATGTCACAAAAAATTAGAGTATTTTCTTCCTGAAGTTCTAAAATCATGGAGTTGACATTAGTTTCCCTTTTTGTAGAACACATTCCTAGGGGAATATATAATATATTCTTTTTTTTTAAAGATTTTATTTATTTATTTGACAGAGAGAGATACAGCAAGAGAAGGAACACAAGCAGGGGGAGTGGGAGAGGGAGAAGCAGGCTTCCCACGGAGCAGGGAGCCCGATGCGGGGCTCGATCCCAGAACCCTGAGATCAGGACCTGAGCCGAAGGCAGACGCTTAACGACTGACCCACCCAGGTGCCCCTATATAATATATTCTTTAGGTGGGAATAAAATTTAAACAATTGGAATTCTTTCCCCTATGTATTTAAATTCACAAGGAGCTATATATGAGAGCATAGGTAAATATTATCCCTGTTCATTTGGAGTTGGTATTTGGGGAATGTTAAGTCATTATGCCCACTTAAGAAGTTTTATTCATGTTGAAAGAAATACAAAGGGGAGGATTCAGGGACTAGGTTCTGTTCCTAAGTTTCTCACTGATCATCTCTATGTTAATAAAAATATAATTATTATTTTGATAATTTAAAATGTTATTAATATTATTTTAATATAATGTATCCCTCACATGAAATATTATAAGTAATATTTTTCTATATGATAGCTACAGCAAGATACTTAACAAGCTTGGACTTCAGTCTCTGATAAAAGGGCTTACACTAGACACACTGAGTAAGCTCTCAGATCCTTTCTGGCACTATCAATCTTTCATTCTAATCCCTAACTCCATCTTTCCCTGATCTCCATTTGGTGAGTAAAATCAAATGACCTAAGCTGAAGTAAAAGAAAACAGAAAAATTTTGCTTATTGAATAATAATAATAATAATGGCTCCCATGTATTAAATGCCTATTGTGTGGCCCACAATGTTATAGCTAATCTTCATGGGCAACACTACAAGGCAGTTGTAATTATACCTATTTTACTGATTTTTAAAAAATGGGAGCAGTAGGGGTAGGAGCAAAAGATGGATAGGGCACAGAGAATGTTTAGGGCAGTAAACATACTCTGTATGATACTATAATAATGGATACCTGTCATTGCACATTGTCCAAACCCACAAAATGAAAGTATACCACCAAGAGGGAACCCTAAGATAAACTATGGACTTTGAACAAAATGATGTGTTAATGTAGGTTCATCAATTATAACATGTACCACTGTGATGAGTGATCTTTGATAATGTCTATGCATGTGTTGGGGCAGAGGGCATGTGGGGAATCTCTGTACCTTCCTCTCACTTCTGCTGTGAATCTGAACAGCACATCACACACACACACACACACACACACACACACACACGACATGCCAAAATTGGCATTTTACAAAGACTAGTTAGATGAAAGTGTCAGGACCAAATGAAAAACAGAATTTTTCTTGGTTTGGATTAAGAAGATGGAGTTTAAGAATTCTAAGTCTGATGGACTCTGAGAAACAAACTGAGGGTTTTAGAGGGGAGAGGGGTGGGGGGATGGGTTAGCCAGGTGATGGGTATTAAGGAGGGCAGGTGTTGAATGGAGCTCTGGGTGTTATATGCAAACAATGAATCATGGAACCCTACATCAAAAACTAATGATGTAATGTATGGTGACTAACATAACATAATAAAATAAAATTTAAAAAAATTAAAAAAAAGAATTCTAGGTCTGCAATAATATGCATAAGAACACAAAGAACATTGGTATATACTCTTCTAGTGCATATAATTCAGGGGAGCTAGACAGTTTCACAACCTCATTTACCCAGAGATTACTCAAATTCAATCTTTACATACATAGACCCATCTTTGAGATTTCTTAAATGTGGGTGAAATTGTCAAATGGCTGAACAGATCTTCAAAAATCCTTCCCTAAAAACATTATTAGGACAAAGGTCACATTTGCCTCATTTACTTTATTAACAAAGATCAAACTGTAGATAGGGTTTAACTCATCTGACAATGTCTACATGTTCCCTCGAGTCTCTAAATGTCAACTATAAATTGAAAAATACCAAGACATTCTCAATATAAAAATAAATCAGAAACTAAGAGCTTCGTTCTTTAGAAGTTTTTATACTCATCAAATGAAACTTCAGATTTTAACATTAGTATATAACAACATTTTATGAAGTTTTTCTGCTGGATTAATGATAGCAAAAATTCTTTGATACTCCACTCACTGAAAGATGAAATCTAATTCTCCATCCAATGGATCTTGGATGGCTTTTAAAACTTGCTTGACTAATAGAATGTGATAGAAAGGATGTCCAGGATCACTGAGTTTTAGTCACATGAAGCCGTTTTGCCGGGGCCACTTGGAACACTTGCGCTTATAGTCTTAAACCACCACATAAGAAGTACAATTCCTCTAAAGCTTCCGTGCTAGGGGGACCATATATAGAGAGAAGAGAGACAGATACCATCCAGTCCCCAGCTGTATCTCCAGACATCCTAGAGCAGAGACAAGTCCCCCCCCGCCACTGTTTATTAACTGTCTAAATTCCTGACCCACAAAACTTGTGAGAAAAAATAATAAAATCATTGTTGTTTTAAGCTAAAAAAATGGAAGCTCAGATTGGTTATTAATTTCCTCAATGTCATACAAATAATAAAGTGAATGGCCAGCATTGGTTTATGGCCACATCTTCCACCTCTCATGCCTGTTTTTTTTTTTCTTTTTCCAGTATACTGCCATTCTTCATATCCAGTCCCCATGCTTATACAATATACTATTTTTGCTTATAGATTTTTGATTCTCATCCTTGTAACAAACATTTACTGAACACCCACCATTGCTCCTTAGACTTGATAAGCAGCAGTCTTCTGAGCTCTCATCAGATATGCAACTTGTATCTGGAGCCTAGTAGAGTTAAAAGCACTAGTCAGGAAACTGAAAACTGCTAGATAATCTTCCCTATGCCCCAACTACTCTTCAGTTATACAGTGGAAATAAACACTCAATAATGGGGCTTTAAAAATGCTAAAGAGGCAACAGAATATATAAGAAATTATCTAAATCTGATAGAGATGAATGGAAGTAAAACTCATCAATGCATATAAAAAGGAGAGGAAGGGAGTGGTTTTATATATTGTTTAATATAGTAATAATATACTTATGCAGAACTTTACAGTTTATAAATTCATCAAAACTGTAGATAGCATTTTGATCTGTTAATAGTTAGAAAACAAAACTAGTAATACTGGAAAAAAATAACTGAGGTCATTTTAAAATTTAGGAAGGTGGTTCTATCAAGTTCTTTTAGGTTTTCAACATAAATTCATTAAGGAGAGTTATTGACCTTATCTTTTCAAATATCAAACAAATCATAATATATTCTTAGTTAATTAACCTATGTTTTCTTTTCAAGATTTTATTTATTTATCTGAGAGAGAGAGAGAGAGCCCAAGCAGGGAGAGGGGCAGAGTAGGAGGGAGAGAATCTCAAACAGACTCCATGACAACTGCAGAGCCCGATGTGGGGCTCGATCCCATGACCCTGAGATCATGACCTGAGCTGAAATCAAGAGTCAGATGATTAACCAACCGAGCCACCCAGGCACCCCAACTTATGTTTTCTTTATTCCCAGTTTGATGTCACATATCAAAATAAGATAATATATGGAAAGGACCTAGCATTTCTATAAATCATCACACTGGTACTGTTCTGGGCATTTGAACCATTGTAATTATTGTAACTAACAAAAATACAATATATATGAATACTTCTCTGATATATTATTGAGAAATATATATATTTGAATATATATATTCAAAAATATATCAGTATTTAACCATGCAGTATTTAAATGGTTGAGGGAAGGCACGGCATGCTGATCCTTTTATGTAAAGTGAGTATGATGCTCCTCTTTCTCAAAAAAGACATAAACAAGAGCAAAAGGAAATGTAAGGACACAATGTAAGCACCCATTTGAGCTTCCTTCCTCACAGATTATACTCATACATAAATTATAAAAAATGCACACAAATGTCTATAAAGTCTGGGAACGATTTACCTCCCTGCTGAGAAGTAACATGTGAGAAGAAAATGTTATTTTCCTACTTCAGCTGTTGGAGGATTTTCTATTTAGAACTATTGTTGTGAAAAGGCCTGAGGACAAAGCCAACTCCAAACATGATGGAGCAAAAAGAAGGAAAGAACATGATAACATCTGGCTTCTGAATTAATCAACTCCAGAACCACCTGCCTGTGGACTTCTTGATATAGGAGACAGCATGTCCATCATCATCTAAGTCATTTTTAGCCAGTTTTTCTGGAACGTGTAATGAAAAACATCACTATGGATACAGTATATTTTAGAAAAAATATTAGAAATGTCTTTACTGAAAACCCGAGTTTATATAAACTGAGATCTATACCTGCTTCATTTAATGTATACTGTCTAGTTCAGATAAATAGATGGAGATATTAGAAGCTATTATGGTCCATCTTCTTTAAAAGTGTACAAGACAAAATTGCCCACTACAGTCACCTGTTAATGCTCAAGAATGGCTTTTCCATTCTGTCTTCCTCTTACCTCTTCCTCTAGTTCCTACAATGACAGAGGCAGGCACTCCTTATAGGAGGAGAGGGACATGTTTTAGGCTGAGGACTATCTCAAAATATCTTCCCAAATTAGGTATTACAAGAAGGAGAGAGAGACAGAAACAGAGACAAAGAGAAGAAGGAGAGGAAGCAGGAGTTACCTAATGCTTATATTATGTGTCTGCTGCTAAATATTCCACCAGGACTTTACCAACTGGGTTGTTACATTTTAACCATTCCACTGTCTAATGATAAAAGGAGGCAGATGACTGTGGCCCTGCATTTGAGAAACTTGCAAACACTCCTCTTCAATTTGGCAAATAATGATTTGTTCTTTACAGCCTATACAATAAATGTTTGTAAAGTAATTGGGCCATCTATCAGCCTGAACTAAGTGAAGGTATACATTTTTTTAATCTAAGTTTATGGATAAAGGCAGAATGCTAATTAAAGTTGGTTATTTATGGGAAAACATTTTGAAAGATCCAAATAGCAAATCAATTGAATTAATACCTTGTATTTCTTTCTTTGATATTTAGCACTGAAACTTCAATAAGCAAAATTAGTTTCATTATTTCATCTTCTGCTGAAGTGAACAAAGGCATTCAGTCATGATAAGTATGTATGTGAATATAATTTGTAAATCTCAGTTATTAATTATTTTTTAAAACTGAGTATAAATTCATCTGAACATGTGAGAAATAAAAGTGAGAGAAATAGGATTGTGACCAAATGTTCTCATTACAGGAAGGTATGTTGCCTTTTTATGATAATCAATAGAATAATAAGAGTAAAATAAAAATTCAAAAATTGTTATGTCTGATTTAAACTCAGATACTACTCTCTTAGATAACATTTCTTTTGGTTAGAAAGCATAATTATCAATCTCCTTGAAGTCAGGAAACAGATAATATTGAACTTAATCCCTATTACCTAATATTACCTAACCCAGATAATATTGAACTTAATCCCTATTACCTAATATTACCTAACCCATGTCTTGCAATGTAAGGCAAAATGTAAGTAGTCTTTATGAGTTTAACTGGATCTAGAATCACATAAGTACTCATGAGTTTACTTAGCTCTATAATCAGATTATCAATTACTCAGGAAGAATCTTGGGATGAAGCTATAGAAAAATAGGTATCCATTAAATTGCAAGTTCAATGCAGGCATAATTCAGACTACATATACATAATTTGTGATTTTCAGAATTCCTCTCAAATAATTGCTTTGTTTAAAATATCTGGATCACAAACAATAGATTATGTGGTTTCCTTTGTCCAGAATCCTCTTTCAAGTCTCAGATTACATGGCATTTATGTAGAAAATCTCTGATCTCTCAAACAAGGTTAGATTCTCTTATTAAATACTACCAATAGTATATATTAACTTTGAATAAATACAAATCCCAATTGCACTTGGGTACTGATTCATGTAATGTGTTTCCTTCAGTAGACTATAAGCATTCTGATAGCTCAGACTACAGCTTTCTTGTTTATGGGTCTATCCCCAGTGCCAAGCACGGTGTTGTACATCTGATAACTCAAACAGTATTTGCTGAGAGGTGCCTGGGTGGTTCAGTCAGTTAAGTGACCAATATTTGATTTCAGCTCAGTCATGATCTCAGGGTTATGAGTTTGAGCCATGTGTCGGGGTCCAAGCTGAGCATGGAATCTGCTTAAGATTCTCTCTCTGTCTTTGCCCCTCCCTGCTCGTACTCTCTCTCTGTCCAAAATAAGTAAGTCAATCCTTAAAAAACACCACCAATATTTGTTGAATAAATGAATACACAGAAGAGATAAGCTTTCTTATATAAAGCAGCAAGGAACTAATTTTTGTGAATTATCACATATTTTATGAATAATGCCAAGGAAAATATTCAAAATGTAACAACTGAAACAGCAAAATCAAACATGTATATTCTCATTTTTGTAAAAAACTATATACAAACATAAAAAGATAAAGTACTTGAAGATGTTACCTCTGTATTGTAGGATTATAATTTTCCACTTTTACCTTAAAATTGCTTATACTTTTTTTCTATTTTAATCTTTGTATTTATTAGGTAATATGTATATACTTTAAAAAACTTGATAGCATTCACAACTCTTATGGAGAAAAAACAGCAGCCCTGAGGTAACCCTTCCAGTTATGCATGTATGAATTTACCTACATATTTCTAAATAGCATACGAATACTGCTCATTCATTATTTTCAGTTATACACACTGTGACTGAATTATTCCTGTGTGTGGAAACAATATAGATCCTTTTTTCAAAAAGAAAGGTACAAAATCTGAAACGTGACCCTCTTTTAAGAAGCAAATCAGCTTTAGTGCCAAGCTTTAAATATCCCATTTGGTATTGATAAGAAAACTATATTTATGACCTATGAACTAAGCAGCCACCAACTGAAAGTATTAGAAAAGGCATGAATAAACTGAACTTATGAAATAGGTTAAATTTCACTCTTTTCATTTCCACAGAATAAGAGACACGGTTATCATATTAGTTATACATTATGTTAGTTTTATATGATATATGCACTATATTAGTTATATATGCTATATTAGATACGATTTTACATATACAGAGAGAGAGAGACAAAGGATAGTTATCAAATGGTTTTACTTCAAAGCCTGTCGTTACCCTTCTGAAATGTAAACATCCAAGTTTATATGGAGGCCAAAGTTATTGAAGAATGTTTTAGGAAATTGAGCAAAGTCAAAAAGTATGAACAAGATAGGGAAAAACAATAGTTCACAAATTGCATTTACAGTTAATCAGCTATACAGAAAATAAACATAAAATGAAATCACTGTTTTTATTTCTCCTTTCCCATATTAAATAATTTCTTCCATATTCCCTACTAAAGTATCTGCATTGGTTTTTAAATATATTACCTTCTTTTTATTACTTTACTTTGTATCTATCACTAATTCTTTCCCCAAACACTCCAAATACAACTTTAAAATATCTCCAAGCATAACCAAATATATCAGTTAATTTATAAAATACAATTTTCCCTGGGAAAACTCTCTTGGCTCTCCATATAATACGGTTCCAATCTGATCTGGTTTCTCTCTAGGCCTACTACATAACTGCAATCCTGGATATGATTTTCACAATCATTGTAGAATCATTCCACTTCTTTGATTCCCTCTTTTCTGGAGCCTATGTCTTCTCTGTTAATTCATTTCCTTGTTAAATAGAGGAAATTCTGGACTCTGAGAAACAAACTGAGGGTCCTAGAGGGGAGGGGGGTGGGAGGATGGGTTAGCCTGGTGATGGGTATTAAAGAGGGCACATACTGCATGGAGCACTGGGTGTTATACGCAAACAATGAATCATGGAACACTACATCAAAAACTAATGATGTACTGTATGGTGATTAACATAACATAATAAAATAAAATTTAAAAAAATAGAGGAAATTCTCCAAAAGCTTTCTGCTAAAGGACACATCAGGGGTACATTTATTTGAGATCTAGCTGTCTATATCTTCATTTCTTTCATCACACTTGGTTAATAATTTGCCTACAGAAGCATAGGCTGGATATTATCATCCATCACACTTATCAATGCAGTGTTCCATTCTAGTTCCCAGTGTGTCATTGAGAAACTTGGTATCTATCTGCTTTCAGATCCTTTACATATTGTTTGCTCTTTTTGTGGTGGCAGTGGTGGTTATGTTCTCTCAAGAAGCTTTTAGCAAATTCTCTTTATTCCTAGAACTTTGAATTTACTATCATGTACATTTATGCAGCCCACTTTTCATTGAACTTGCTAAGCATTTAGCAGAAACTCTCAATCTGGGAATGCTTGGCTTTTAGGACAAGGAAATTTTCCTGAACTATATTGTGGATATAGTTCTCCCTTCATTTTTTCTCCTGTCTTTCTGGAATTTCTATTCACTGCATATTGGACCCCTGTGAACCTCTAATTATTTTTCCTATTATCTGTTTACTTTCTGTGATGCCTTTTCAACTTTATCTTACATCTTTCTACTATTACATTCTTTTACTTTGGATATATATTTTGGGGGGTTAGATTTAGTTATTTATTTGAGAGAGAGAGTGCAGAGTGAGAGAGAGAGCACCAGTGAGGGGGAGAGGCAGAGGGAGAGAAAAAAGCAGACTCCCAGCTAAGCAGGGAGCCCTGACGCTGGGCTTGATCCCAGAACCCTGAGATCATGACCTGAGCTGATGGAAGATGCTTAACTGACTGAGCCACCCAGGTGCCTATTTGTGTGTGTGTGTGTGTGTGTGTGTGTATACATATATATATATATGAACCTTTTCTTGTTTTCTAATATCTAACTTGCTTGCTATCCTTTTTCAAGGCTATAGTATCTTTTCTTTTTTCTCCATAGCTTTTTTTTTTTAAACTTTGGTCTGCTTCATGCATTGACTCTTTTTCCTCTGATTCTACTTTTTGTTTGGTTGTGATTTGTTTGCTTTGATCTTTTTCTTGTAAAAATCTTTATTCAAATGGCTGATGATCATTGTCTCCTGCTCATCACCAACAATGAGGCTTAGGTGTAACACTTAAAAGCTGCTGTGGGGCTCTGCATGTTTTGGAATGAATTTGGTCAACAGTAAGACGGCACCAAAGGGTGAATGAGCCCTGAACCCATGTTGTCAGTATCTCTGGGTATTTTCTCTTAGGCTGGCCTGATTTCCCAGAACAATCCTCCAACTTCTGTCTGAGGGAGGGTAGTAGTGGAAGGCATTAAAATGGCTAGCAACATTTTGGTAACTGGCAAGATAAAGGGAACTGGGCATGTCACTCTTCATTATTTAGAGTTGCAATTATTTGCTTATTTCTGATCCTGTATTCTCCATTTTGTACTCATTTGCCTGGTATTCCCAGAGCCTCTGGGCTTAACTACAGAACAATCATCCATTCTTCCATCAAGTTGAGGAAGATGCAGTTGCCTGGCCTCAGTGGGAAAAGATTTGAGCAGCTAATTGTTGTCTATAAGAACCTACATCTAATTTTTCACTTTTTGGCCCATACCTCACCCCTAACTTCAGCACTGCATGGTATTTCTAATTCTTCAGCTTTTTCATGCTTCTGTACTGTTAATCTCCTTGTAACTTTGCAGCTATCAATGAGCTATGGACAACTGGTTCACAACCCTTCCTGCTCTTCTTTTTTATATCTGCTTTCCACTGTACCAAGTGTAGACATCGCTCATAAACTGAATACTTCTCTTTTTTGTCTGCTTATACACTTTTGTCTTATTTGGGGCTTCATAAGTGAACAGAGAAAATATCTGTGTTTTACCTATTGCATATACCTAGAATGCATGCCTTCTCTGTCTTCTCTATATCTTTCTCTATCATGACAGGCTAAATCAATAGCCTATCTGTCACTATAGGCCAAATCAATAGTTCTTAAGAAAGGACTACCATCAAAATCACTTGGGAGATTTTTCATACCCTGTAAGATCTGGACAGTATAGTTTTATATACATCAGTTATTTGCATGCATATGACCAGTAAAACACTACTGATTTTGGTTATCTGTTAGCTGGTTCAGGTCATGAATAATATGACTAGGGATTTATAAGTGGACTTACATTTTAATACATACCTCCACCTGTATCATCTGATATTCCCAGTGCCTGTTTTGCTTGCCTATCTAAGTGCTATTATCCCTCATCCCTTTTTTCTCCATAATAGAACCATGATTTATTTCAATATGATCAAGGAAGCTGGACCTTTCATAGTCTCGGCAACATGACCCTTCTCTTCTCCATAAAGGTGTTATCCATGGGTGTGTGCTCCATGGAGGGCAGATATCTCAGATATTTCTATAGAATAAGCATGTTTTACTTCCTGGTAAATAATTGGGTTTCAGATGACATGATTATTCTTGCCTTGGGCTCTCATCATATAGAACCAACAATGATTGATGCTGTGACTGCCATCTTGAGATCATGAAGGGAAAATCAAGGCACTTGTACAGAGTTTGACAGTAGCCTCCACATCATTACACTAAAAGAAATTCATGAACCATGGAGCCATCTACTGCCAGAGTGATTGTTACATATTTTAATGAATGTCTATATTTTTAAAGCCAAAGTCAGTTGGGTGTTCTATTATTAGATCCCAAATTCCCTACTGATATACTGAACATGCTCGTTAATACTTACAAAACTTAAAATACAATACTAATCTAAAATAGATTGCTTCCAGTCATTAAATCTGGGCCTATTCAATTTGATTTAAATATCCTGGATTGCAACTACAGGGCATAAAAGTTTCCCTTACGTTGCTTAACTATGGTTACTTGATCATTCTTGATAAATTGCAATACTAGGTGCATGTAATGTGAAGATAATGGGAGAAGAAATGAGGCAGTTTTATGAAAAGTTTGTTTTCTGAACTAATAAGAGATACTTCTACAATCGCCATTTTAAAAACTGGAATATAAAACTCCCTTGCCTTAGCTGACACCTACCACCATTAAAACTCCAGATGTCAATTGTCGTGCAGTATTTTCATTATAGTTTTACTCAGTTAGCTGTTTTTATCTTACTAAACTTCAATCAAGCCCAAATACTGAGCGTGTTGCAGCTCTGAAGAGGGGTTGAACTGCTCGGCTGACTCTCTGAACTGCTGAGGGTTGTGGACGGGGAGGAGGAGACTGGGAATCATGCAGCATGCATAGCTCTCAACTCTTTGATCAAGGCACCACTCCCTGGGCCAATCACACAGCAGAAAGGTCTAAAGAAGTTCTTAAATGCCCTGAGATTCAGTGTAACATTTGGAAAATCAGGCTTTTTAATGAGACAAAATCTTTTTTTTTAATTTTTTTATTGTTATGTTAATCACCACTGATATGAGGAATTCTTAATCTCAGGAAACAAACTGAGGGTTGCTGGAGTGGGGGGTGGGGTGGGACGGATGGGGTGGCTGAGTGATAGACACTGGGGAGGGTATGTGCTATGGTGAGTGCTGTGAATGGTGTAAGACTGTTGAATCACAGATCTGTACCTCTGAAACAAATAATGCAATATATGTTAAGAAAAAAAAAAAAAAAGATAATGAGACCAAATCTTATTGCTCCATGTATTCTTTCATCAAGAGCATGCGGCCTTGAACATTCTGTAAGGCAAAGAGTATTTGTTGTGGTGGTTCAAAAGTCCGAGTTTTTGTATGACTTGGGCCATCACTAATGATCATGTCACTGCATTAACCTATGCCCAGTAAGACACTCAACAGGGATGTGATGTTTTAATTTCAGCTCTGTATGGGTACTGCTTTCTAGAAGTGCTCTTTATAGAATGATCCAAACACAAGTATTCTAATATACATTAGCTTCTCACATTTTCCATGAAAATGGTTTCACTGGAAACCATGGTTTCACTGGAAATTCTTTGTGAACTAAGATTCCCAAAAGGGGTGGAAAGGTATACCTATAAATGACACCAATAGCTTTAACATTCACTTTTCATTTAAAATGACAGCACACACACCAAGTGCACCAAGGCTTATGGAAGGAATTAAATTTGAACTAAAACAAATCCTTAAGGGGGCACACGGGTGGCTCAGTCGGTTAAGTGTCTACCTTGGGCTCAGGTCATGATCTGAGGGTTCTAGGATCAAATCCAGAGTCCTCAGGCTCCCTGCTCAGTGGGCAGTCTGCTTCTCCCTCTCCCTCTGCCCCTCCCCCCAACTTGTGCTCTCTATCTCTCTCATAAATAAATAAAATCTTAAAAAAAAAAATCCTTAAGGGTGTAGCTGTACGTCTACTATATCCTTAATTTCTGCTTTTCTCACATTTATCCCTCCCCGACTCATTTGCTCATCTGATCATTAAGGAAACATGAATGGTTCAGTTACTAAGTGCCAGGGATATAGCTATGTACAAGACCTGCCCAGGCCCACACTGAGAGCTGACAGCCCAACAGGATGGCAGGCATAAGGCAACTATTTGCAGATGTGGTATTTTGAATGGAATGAGGCTGTAACAAGAGTGTGTTACAATGTGAGACTGGGAAGGCTTCTTGGAGGAAGTGAATCAAGCAGGACCTAAAAAGAAAAGGAAGAGACTCCTAGAGTACTTACTTAAGCTGGTGAATTTTATAAACCTCACTGACTATTATTTAGCACTACTGAATGTGAATATCCTTAACTTTGGTGGAGGTCATAGGGTTGGTGACCAAGATGGACTTAAGGTGGCCTTCGGCTTAATTAAACTTTAGACAGGTTTCTTCCTGATCATGGACCCTCAATCTCCTTTTTCTTAATCATTTTCACGCCTTTGAAATGTAGATCTTCTCCCAGTCACTTGCCAGTTTTACAACCATGTTTTTCTGAAGGACCTGGCAATCAATCCCTTTAAAATTTAATCATCAAGAAAGATAGTGCCCCTATTTCCCAGTCTCCGTGGGAGAGAGTAGGTGCCTAACTTCAATTAGTGTCAATTAGAAAACCCAGATGGCTTAATTATACAGACTACCCTGTCCCCTAATTCCCTCTAATTGTCTTCCATCTGCTTATCGCAGTGCTTAAAAACTATCCCACCTTTTATCTCAGCAAAGATGAGTATAATCTCTTTCTCCTATTCCAATAGTGTTGAACAAAGTCATCTTTGTCTCTTTACTCTGTCCAGGGCAATTTTTCTTTGACATTAGCAAGCATGGGTTGCAAAGAGAACACTGTTTGAAATCATAAGAGCAAGGTTCAAGTCATGTAACCACCAGGAAAACTTAAATATTTCTGATCCTCAATTTGTTCCCCTTTAACAAGCACATTAAAAGATTCCTGCCTTATTATGTCATCAGAAGCATTAAATGAGATCATGTGGTAAAAGCATTTTGAAAACCGTTGTATGCTTTGCACATGGGAATTTTACTCTTCTCTCAGCAACTAATACAGATCTGAGAGGCAGAGGGGCATAATGGGTGAGCATGTGGGCTCTGGAATCAGAGTGAACCTCAGTAAGCTTCATTACCTCTCTCTGTCTCAGTTCTTCTAACTGTAAAATGAGGATAACAGAACATCCTAGGGTTGGGAAAAATTAAAGGAATTAATTGAGGGCTTAGACTAGTCTCTGAGAGTTAATTAGCATGGGTGAAAAGAGAGCTTTCATTATTAGTATATGCACTATATGTTCACAGGTGTAATTAGGTCTCCCTTCTACTTAAAGGTCTCAAGTGGCTTCTCAGTGTCCTTGTTGTAAAACCAAAAACTTTAATGTAAGCCATTCTCCCTATTATGCTATGATCCAGTTCAAATGACGTTTTTGCTTGTTTTTTACAATTTCATTGAGGAACAACTAATTTGCAATAAATTGCATATATATATATATTTTTTTAATTTTATTATGTTATGTTAGTCACCATACATCATTAGTTTTTGATGTGGTGATCCATGATCCATTGTTTTCGTATAACACCCAGTGCTCCATGCAGTACATGCCCTCCTTAATACCCATCACCAGGCTAACCAATCCCCCCACCCCCCTCCCCTCTAAAACCCTGTTTGTTTCTCAGAGTCCATAGTCTCTCATGGTTCATCTCTCCCTCCAATCTCCCTCACCTTCATTTTTCCCTTCCTTCTCCTAATGTCCTCCATGCTATTCCTTATGCTCCACAAATAAGTGAAACCATATGATAATTGACTTTCTCTGCTTGACTTATTTCACTTAGGATAATCTCCTCCAGTCCCATCCATGTTGATGTAAAAGTTGGGTATTCATCCTTTCTGATAGCTGAGTAATATTCCATTGTATATATGGACCACATCTTCTTTATCCATTCATCTGTTGAAGGGCATCTCGGCTCTTTCCACAGTTTGGCTATTGCGGACATGGTTGCTATGAACATTGGGGTGCATATGGCCCTTCTTTTCACTACATCTGTGTCTTTGGGGTAAATACCCAGGAGTGCAATTGCTGGGTCATAGGGGAGCTCTATTTTTAATTTTTTGAGGCACCTCCACAGTTTTCCAAAGTGGCTGTACCAACTTGCATTCCCACCAACAGTGTAAGAGGGTTCCCCTTTCTCCACAACCTCTCCAACATTTGTTGTCTCTTGCCTTGTCAATTTTTGTCATTCTAACTGCTGTAAGGTGGTATCTCAATGTGGTTTTAATTTGAATTTCCCTGATGGCTAATGATGATGGACATTTTTTCATATGTCTGTTAGCCATTTGTATGCCTTCTTCAGAGAAGTGTCTTTTCATATCTTCTGCCCACTTTTTGACTTGATTATTTGTTTTCTGGGTGTTGAGTTTGAGAAGTTCTTTATAGATCTTGGACACCAGCCCTTTATCTGTAGAATCATTTATAATTATCTTTTCCCATTCTGTGGGTTGCCTCTTTGTTTTGTTGACTGTTTGCTGTGCAGAAGATTTTTATCTTGATGAAGTCCCAAAAGTTCATTTTTGCTTTTGTTTCACTAGCTTTTGGAGATGTATCTTGAAAGAAGTTGTTGTTGGCGATGTCAAAGAGGTTACTGCCTATGTTCTCCTCCAGGATTTTGATGGATTCCTGTCTCACATTGAGGTCTTTCATCCACTTTGAGTTTATCTTTGTGAATGGTGTTAGAGAATGGTCGAGTTTCATTCTTCTGCATGTGGCTGTCCAATTTTCCCAGCACCATTTATTGAAGAGACTGTGTTTTTCCCATAGCATGTTTTTTCCTGCTTTGTCAAAGATTCTTTGACCATAGAGTTGAGGGTTCATATCTGGGTTCTCTATTCTGTTCCACTGGTCTATATGTCTGTTTTTGTGCCAGTACCATGCTGTCTTGGTGATCACAGCTTTGTGATATAGCTTGAAAT
>NC_058417.1:31403386-31480866 GCF_002201575.2 Neomonachus schauinslandi | reverse complement strand
AATACCTTTTATTTCTTTTTGTTGTCTGATTGCTGTTGCTAGGACTTCTAATACTATGTTGAACAATAGTGGCAAGAATGGGCATCCTTGATGTGTTCCTGACCTTTAGGTAAAGGCTCTCAGCTTTTCCCCATTGAGGATGATATTCGCTGTGGGTTTTTCATAGATGGATTTTATGAACTTGAGGAATGCTCCCTCTATCCCTATACTCTGAAGAGTTTTAATCAGGAAAGGATGTTGTATTTTGTCAAATGCTTTTTCTGCATCAATTGAGAGGACCATATGGTTCTTCTCCCTCCTCTTATTAACGTGCTCTATCACACTGATTAATTTGCGAATGTTGAACCACCCTTGCATCCCGGGGATAAATCCCACTTGGTCGTGGTGGATGATCCTTTTAATGTATTGTTGGATCCTATTAGCTAGGATTTTGTGGAGGATTTTGGAATCCATACTCATTAGGGATATCAGTCTGAAATTCTCCTTTTTGATGGGGCCTTTGCCTGGTTTGGGGATTAAGGTAATGCTGGCCTCACAGAATGAGTTTGGAAGTTTTCCTTCTGTTTCTATTTTTTGAAACAGCTTCAGTAGAATAGGTATTATTTCTTCTTTGAATGTTTGGTAGAATTCCCCAGGGAATCCTTCAGGCCCTGGACTCTTGTTTTTTGGGAGGTGTTTGATCATTGCTTGGATCTCGTTACTGGTTATTGGCCTATTCAGGTTGTCAATTTCTTCCTGTTTCAGTCTTGGCAGCTTATAGGTTTCCAGGAAGGCCTCCATTTCATCCAGATTGCTCAGTTTATTGGCATATAGTTGTTGATAATAATTTCTAATAATTGTTTCTATTTCCTTGGTGTTAGTCGTGATCTCTCCCCTTTCATTCATAATTTTATTAATTTGGGTCCGTTCTCTTTTCTTTTTTCTTTTTTTTTTATTCTTATGTTAATCCCCATACATTACATCATTAGTTTTAGATGAAGTGTTCCATGATTCATTGTTTGTGCATAACACCCAGTGCTCCATGCAGAATGTGCCCTCCTCAATACCCACCACCAGGCTAACCCATCCTCCCACCCCCCTCCCCTCTAGAACCCTGTTTGTTTTTCAGAGTCTATCGTCTCTCATGGTTCGTCTACCCCTCCGATTTCCCCCCTTCATTCTTCCCCTCCTGCTATCTCCTTTTTTTTTTCTTGACATATATTGCCTTATTTGTTTCAGAGGTACAGATCCGAGATTCAACAGTCTTGCACAATTCACAGGGCTCACCATAGCACATACCCTCCCCAATGTCTATCACCCAGCCACCCCATCCCTCCCACCCCTCCCCACTCCAGCAACCCTCAGTTTGTTTCCTGAGATTAAGAATTCCTCATATCAGTGAGGTCATATGATACATGTCTTTCTCTGATTGACTTATTTCGCTCAGCATAACACCCTCCAGTTCCATCCACGTCGTTGCAAATAAAGCCAGGGTAGCTTTGGGCAAACCAGCACTACTCCCCAGCCAGACTCTCTCGGAGGCAGGGCCTCCCCTCTCAGCCAGCTGCCTGCTGCTGTCAGTAGCCCTGTTTCTAGGAGAGGAAGACTAGTCAGAGGCGTCAACAGAGAGAACCCAAGATATATTCAGATCAGGCCACCGTCTTCGCAGAAGGGACAGATGCCTATAGCACTTAGCCTAATGCACAGTATACACTCAGAGGATCTGTTGAATGAAGAGATGAATGGATTTTTCACATAGAATAAGCCTCTCCCGCAAGACCCCCATAGCTCTTTGGGAAGTTATCATGCATCTCAGCATTGGCACTCCCCATGGCATATGTGGGATTCATAGAATGCTGGAAAATGGGTATTCTTTTCCCCACTAGAAACATTCAATGTGGGAGTTTAAGGAAGAGATGTAATTAATAGTAAATGATCTATTAAACACATTTTTTTTTGTTTTGCAATTACATACAGAAAACATTTTCCCTTTGTCTTTTTTTTTTTTTAATATTTTATTTATTTGACAGAGAAAGACAGTGAGAGAGGGAACACAAGCAGGGGGAGTGGGAGAGGGAGAAGCAGGCTTCCCGCTGAGCAGGGAGCCCGATGCAGGGCTCGATCCCAGGACCCTGGGATCATGACCTGAGCAGAAGGCAGACGCTTAAGGACTGAGCCACCCAGGCGCCCCAAACATTTTCCCTTTGAACAACAATTCCCTACCCCCCACCACCGTTCCTCCTCTTTGGCAACCATTGCTCATAGAAATTGTTCTATGAATCTGACTATTTTACATACCTCTTTTGTCCTTCTGTGACCAACTTATTTCACTTAGCAGATTATCCCTAAGTCCATCTATGTTGCTTAATGTGCTTAAAGTTACAATCATGCAAGATGCATAACTTCTAGATATTTGCTGTGCAATAGTGACTATAGTTAACAAAAAGTATTATGTACTTAAAAACTTATTAAGAGGGGGCGCCTGGGTGGCTCAGTTGGTTGAGCGACTGCCTTCGGCTCAGGTCATGATCCTGGAGTCCTGGGATCGAGTCCCGCGTCGGGCTCCCTGCTCGGCAGGGAGTCTGCTTCTCCCTCTGACCCTCCTCCCTCTCATGCTCTCTGTCTCATTCTCTCTCTCAAATAAATAAATAAAATCTTTAAAAAAAAAAAAACTTATTAAGAGGGTAGATCGTATGTTAACTATTCTTTCCACACACACACACACAAGACAAAGGGACACAAGAAATATCTTGGAGGTGTCGAATATGGATATGTTTATTATCTTGATTGTGGTGATATCATACATATATGCATATGTCCAAGCTCATCACATTGTATACATTAAATATGTGCAATTTTTTGGTATATTAAATATACCTAAATAAAGCTGAAAAGAAAAGAATGAAAACTTTCTCCCTAACCCCAAACTTCAATATCTGTTTTCTACGATGTGCCTACATAGGTAGAAATTTTACTATCTGGGCCCAAAATCTCACCTCCTCAGTAGACAAGCCCTTCCACCATTAGACCTCCTTTATTCATTTGCCTGATGTGCCTTAGGACTCATATTCTCAATTCTTTGGCTTTTTCCAAGCCCAAACAATGTGCGTGGTCTCCAACCTATACTGTATTCTGAATCGTTTCTTTCCTTTCTCAGTTACTCCAAATTCAGAGTTAATATATTAGTCAGTATACATATGGATGTACCAGTTGTTGATAACTACCATCTGTTTTTATTAATCTTCTGCTATAATCACTGTTAAATATTTTCAATAACAATAATGTTACAGTGGCTGATATTCCACAATCTCTCTGCATCCTCCCCCTGCCATCACATTATAATTCAGATCCATCTGGGATAGGTAAACCACCGATATACTGTTGACAAAGATATGAACAGTCTATTAAACATTGTTCTTTTTGAGCAGATACAATAATACATTATTGGGATGGGAATAGACTGAAGAAAAATAATTAGAAGGGAAAGAAAGGTCAGAAAACCAATTGTTATCTTTGTATTTCTCATGTCTTATGATATGTCTGACAAATCATAAGCACTCAAATACTTGAATGAATATATGAATCATTAAGTGAATGCATTACTAAATAAATGAGACTTGCTTAAGATAACCCTCCCTTCAGAATTCATATTTGTGTCTAGAGATATCCCAAGAATAATATCTAACTGTTCCATTGCTTCAGAGAATGCCTCTTTTTAGAAACTTTTTTGGTTCTAACTGTAATCCATATGTTCACTAGGGTCACCTCAACTTTGATATTTAACTACCATTTTTTAAATTTCCTACCTCATATCTTGTGAGGAATTTCCCAAAAGCTTCTATTTACCTGATCTTCTCTCATGCTGACTTACTATTCAGTTAACTCCTGGCCTCATCATCATTTCCTTCTTCTTTCCCTTCCTTTTTCTCTCTGAATGATCAAGTCTTAAAGCCATTAGGTAAGAGCAAATGTGAAGGGGAAATAGAGCCACAGTAGCTCAGAGGAGAGGGTCAGAGCTTGAGGGTGGTGAAGAGGGTGTCCACATTGGGGATGGGGGTAGGGACTCAGAAGAGGCGATTGATTGTGTACTGGTACAGTGAGAAAATAAGTAAATAAATTAAATATTACAAGAGCCCACTTGATCACTGTTGAGGAAAATTACAAATATGGAAAAGGAAAAAAATAGAAGGCACCACTAGAAATGTGGTGTTGGATTGCAACTGGAAATATCAGTGTGAATTCACATGTGTGGAGAGAGAGAGACTGATGGATGGATAGACAGGTCTGTGACTGTGTATGTATACACATAGAGACCCTGGCTTTGTACACTGATGGAGCCTGGGCACAGTGATATTCCAATATCTATAAGCACATCTAGCACTAGATATTGTTTTCTAAGTATCATGATCTGCTTAAAAGGAACCAGGGCTCCTTAGAGAAGTGGCTGGTTCCAGGCCTGGGATAAAATATAAAATGATCCGAACGTCATATTGTGGCAGAAAATATAGGTCTTAAATACTATTGAGGACATGCCTAATGACCCAGGAATCCGAATGAAGGGGCTCCAAATAGACAAAACTAGTTTTTTTTTGTTTGTTTTTTAAATTTAAATTCAATTAGCCAACATATAAAAACTAGGGTATTTTGAAATCCATTGAGGAAATAGGAATCCACAACTCACATAAAAAACATGTTAATGTATTAAAATTTTAGTGAGAAACAGGATGTTTCCATAGTCTCAATCTATCTCCTACAAAATACTTATTAACTTCAAAGGAAAAATGAGTAGCTTTGTAGATTAACTGGCAGACTTGAATTTAGACTAATAAAGTTAATATTTCTAAAAACAGGACAAACTTAAATTGTGTGACACATGATAGTATCAAACAAAAAGAAAAAAAAAAAAAAGAACACAGCATCATTTTAGTGATATCCTTGCCAAAGATATATAAACTAAATATACCCACGAAGCAACATCAAGCCAACCAATGATGTGACATTCTACAAAGTATCCTCTTCACTTCAATCACTAATAAAAGGCAAGTGATACAAGTCAAGGTAAGACTGAGAAATTGTCCCAGTTTGAAGAAAACGAAAGGAACACGGCAACTAAGTGAAAATGTGACGATGAACTGGATCTTTGTGCTCTAGAGGACACTGTTCCATTGGCAAAGCTTGAATGAGGCCTAAGGATTATTTGGTGACAATGTATCAATGTCAATCTCCTGATTTCGTTTGTATTGGGGTGATGTGGGAGAATGCCCTGGATTATAGGATACCTGCACTGAAACTTCCAGAGTGATGAAGTCACATAGCAACTTATGCTCAAACTGTTACCCAAAATAATCTTCCTGTATTGTATTTACATTTCTGAAAGTCTAAGATTTTTTTTCAAATTTAAGAAAATAATTTTTTAAAAGATACATTCACAGATGCTCCTTTTTCCTGTGTCTCCTGAGATGACAGCTGGTTTCCAGACCATCTTCCTTTATCCCTCCCCACCCCGCTCCCACTAATAATGCTCATGAGGCATTTAGGTGTATACAACTTGTACATAAAATCGGAGGTAAACAGCACTGGAGTGGAGAAGGGGTGATTCTACTGCAGCACAGTCTAAGAGATAACTAAATGTTGGATCATATAACATTCTGTTCTTAGAAAAAATTCCTCAGCCAAGTATCATTTGCAGATTTTTCTTCTAAATTCTGCTGGCCTCTTATGAACCCATATGCCACCAGGTTCTCCTTGCAGCACATTTTTCTCTGGCTGCTCTCATCCTTCCAGTGAGTATATGTTTTTATGAAAATCTCCATATGAATATGCCAAATGTCAAACCCATTATGGGTATCCAAGGGTACTCCATCACTATAAGCAAATGGCCCCACTAAGATGTATGCCTTAGGGGCGCCTGGGTGGCTCAGTCATTAAGCGTCTGCCTTCGGCTCAGGTCATGATCCGTGGGTCCCAGGATTGAGCCCCACATCGGGCTCCCTGCTCTGCGGGGAGTCTGCTTCTCCCTCTGCCCCTCCCCCTGCTCGTGTTCTCTCTCTCTGTCTCTCTCTCATATAAATAAATAAAATCTTTTAAAAAAATTTAAAAAAAAGATGTATGCCTTAATAGTTCTAGTCCACAAAAGAATGCTATAGTCAGCTCCCAAAACAAGAGCACTTTCTGTCCAGCTCCCCATTTAATAGTCACTATAAAAATGTAATAACGCGGAAAGAACTTGATAAAATGTTGTCAAATTAATGTTAAGAGTAGATCTTAAAAGTTCTCATCACGGGGCGCTGGGTGGCTCAGTCAGTTAAGTGACTGCCTTCAGCTCAGGTCATGATCTCAGGGTCCTGGGATCAAGCCCCTCATCGGGCTCCCTGCTCAGCGGGGAGCCTGCTTCTCTCTCTCTCTCTCTCTCTCTCTCTCTCTCCCTCTGTTGCTCCCTCTGCTTGTGTTCTCTGTCTGTGTGTCAAATCTGTCAATCAATCTTTGAAAAAAAAGTTCATCACAATAAAAACAAATTGTAACTACATGTGATGATGGATTTTAACTAGACTTATTGTGGTGACCATTTTGCAATATATACAAATATTGAATCATTATAGTTTACACCTGAAGCAATGTTATATGCCGATTATATCGCAACCAAAACTTTTAAATTAGTGAGATTAAAATACTAAAATTTTAGTATTTACCAATGTAACTTCTAGAAATATTTTAAGTTCAGATGCACACAGATTGGATGGAATGGATGCTTTCTTTTTCCAGCTTTACTGAGATATGATTGACATATAGCATTGTGTAAGTTTAAGGTATACAATGTGATGATTTGATACATGTGTAAGTTGCAAAATGTTTACCATACATAAGGTTAGCTAACGTATCAGTTACCTCACATAATTACCTTTTGTTGTTGTTATTGTCATGGTGAGAAAATTAAGGTTCTACTCTTACACCAACTAGGAAGTATACAATACAGCATTGTCAAATATAGCCACCACACTGTGCAACAGATTCCCAGAACTTATTCAGGAATAGGATGTTCTTTTGTCTGAACATATGGAAGACTCAGCTATCTGAACCAATCCATCTATTCAGGGGGTTGTGATTTTGCTTATTAATTGAGTGGGCAAGGTGAGATAATTAAAAATAGTCAATCAGATTTTTCTAAGATTTACCCAACAATCATTTTGTATGTGAATTAATTCATCTCCGGGTTTGCTAGTTGTTTAACTTTGACCCTTTCAGTTAATGAAATGTAAACATGTGTGCCATCTACTTAATGAAGCCATTTCTCTTGTGAATACAGATATTTCTCCAAATCTTAGATCAATGTTTTTGTAGGCGGGCATTCGGATATTTAAAGTTTCAGGCAGTACTTTTTATTCCTAGTGTTAGTACATGAAGTATTTTAGACAATGTGCATTTGGCATTCAATTTGTTAGAATAACAGTTGCCTAACTTCCATTTAAATTAATTCGTAAGAATTTTATCAGTATACTCTGAGTACCTTGGCAGCATTGAGACGTAACATCTTTTATATCCGATTTGGAATAATTATGGACTGAAATTTTCTGATTTTGTCAATGATATATCACCAGAGTCTCTTAAAAGTTGCAATAATACAAGGCATATGGAAAGCAAAAGGATGTAAGAGCTTAAGTTACAACGATAATGACTACAACAGTTTGCCGAAGTAGCTGTAAATCAAATGTACGATAGCTATTAAAAAATAATAATAATAAGGCATTTGGATGGGATCCTATACTGCTGCTTCCTCACAGAAGCTGTGCATACAAATGAGAGAGAGAGAGCCATGTTGTCTTCCGGGAATGGTTTGTCCCTGAACAGAAAAGATGATGATGTAGAGCCGTTTGTAGAAAACTGCTGAAGTTCAGCTTCATCTGGTAGGAGCCAAGGCAGGGCAATTACATCTGGGACACAGTTAAAATTAGTTCAAAGTAATAAGAAAAACGAAATCACAGAGAACAAATGACATTTCAGGCTACAGAATGAGGAATGTATTTTTCGATTTTGTGTCTGTTATCTTTGACTGACTAAAAAATTGTATTTAACTTAAAAAATGTGGGAATAACCTTAGGTTCAAGTCACATAACATGCAAGCCCTTCTTTAGCAATAGGTTGGGGTGTTGAGGCACAGGGGGAGATGTAAGGCAAGGAAGCTACTTCAATATTTTCAGGCCTTTGTTCATAATTTTAACACATGTTTTTTTCATGTTCTTCAAGTAGAAACATAGTTTTAAGTTTATTTACTGACTTTTCCTTAGGGAGGATACATAATTGAGAACTAAAAATGAATTCATCATAGAAAAAGTCAAAGTAGTAGAAATTAGATTTCAAAAAATTTAATCAGCTAGACTTCTTTTTGGTATTATGTTGCTCTCAATTGGAATGAGATGTTTCCTTATTTGTGTTGAAAAGATGTTAACTATAATTGACAAGAAATTAAGCTCAACACGTTGCCATTCACACAGTGTTTTGAAAATAATAGGAACTGTTTGTTTATAGATCAAAGTAATAAATTCAGTAAATAGTTAAGTAAAAATACCACTATTCATCTTAATGCAATTGCATTGTACAAAAAATAGTATTCAATTTCTACCCATGAGATCACTGGAAACGATTAGTACCCTGATGGATCAGATCTGAAGGAGAGTTACCAGAGAAAGCCTGAAGTAGCTTAATCAGAATAGAACACTGGATTCATCTCAGTTGAGAACTCAAGATTATAGCTGAAAAGACAATGGCAGGTGTCAAATAGATTATTATGTGGCAGGATGCAGGTCTTACTTGATGGTCTTGGGGAAGTCGTCTCTAGAGATAGAATTCTGGGCTAATTTTAAGATAACTTCAGAAGCCATGGATGTTTTTTTGCTATCTTCTTAGATGATGGTCATTATTTAGTCATTTCATCCAACAGTCATTTATTGAGTACCTGCTGTATACCAGGCATTGTGAAAAATAATATACAACAGGAATCAAGATATAAATGATCTCTACCCCTCAGAGTTTATAGTTTAGTTGATATCAATGAAAGAAAATAACAACTTAGTATAACATGTGCAAGAACAGTACAGAAGATTGATACTTTGCCTGGTCTTAGCGAAGGAGGGGTCTGGTCAATAATCCTGCTGACAGTTCTTTAATCAAATGCTTTGGCAGCAGCTAGGTAAAGTTTAACATGGTTACCATTTCTGATAATTTGTGTGTCTGTTAGCTTTTGTTATGTAACATACCACTTCAAGATTTAGGGACTTGACACAACACCATCTTGCTCACAATTCTGTGGATCAACTAGGTGGCTCTCATGGTCTTGAGCAGCCTGGCTCACTTGTCTGGGGATAGACATTCTGGGGTGGCCTCATTCCCATGCCTGGACCTTCAGATAGGTTTTCTGGAGTATCTAGAATGACAGGTCTCTCATCTTCTATTAGGATATTTTAGGCTTGTTCATATAGTAGCTTAAGAATTCCCAAGAGCAATGGAGGGCAAGGCCAAATTTGCAAGAACTATTTAAGCCTCTGCTTACATCAAATTTGCTAATGCCCCACTGGCCAAAGCAAGATATACAGCCAAGCCCAGATTCAAAGGTAGAGAAACAATTGATGAGTAGAGCTACAAAATGTTCTCTATTACACTTAGTGAAAAAAAAAATGGATAACTTTGCTGTCAGGACACTGATTTCTTGAAAAAATTTTCAACTCCACATTTTGGATGAAGTTTAAACTATTAACATCCACTTAAAATGTTCTTCCCCAGAAAGTCCCACTTGACCTTGTTGTCCACCACCCCCTAGTAAAAAACTTTAGCCAGAGAGTTATATAAACTGCCCTTTAAATGCTCTCTACAGGGGCACCTGGATGGCTCAGTCAGTTAAGCAGCTGACTCTTGATTTCAGCTCAAGTCATGATCTCAGGGTCATGGGATCAAGTCCCGTCTGGCTCCACACTCAGCTCGGAGTTTGCTTGTTCCTCTCCCTCTGCTCCTTCCCCCTGCTTGCAAACACACACTCTCTCTCTCTCAAATAAATAAAATCTTAGAAATAAATAAATACTCTCCACAAATGAGATTTGCTCATCCTTCAAGGCTTAGCAAAAACTGCACTTAATTTATTTATTTTTATTGAAGTATAGTTAACAATGTTACATTAGTTTTTAGTGTACAACATATTGATTCCACAATTCTCTATGTTATGCTATGCTCATCACAAGTGTAGCTACTGTCTGACATTGTACTTTATGTTCAGGTTTTTCTTATTACTCTGAATAAGAATAACTTTTTGAGAGGGAGAGACACAAACCAAGGAACAGACTCCTGACTATAGAGGGCAAAGTGATGTTTACTAGGTGGGGAGGAAAGGGGGAATGGATGAAATAAGTGATGGGGATTAAGGAGGACACTTGTGATGAGCACTGAGTGCTGTATGGAATTGTTGAATCATTATATTGTACACCTAAAACTGTACATTACCTGTAACGTACAAAACACATAACACTGTACGTTACTTAACTGGAATTTAAAAAAAAAAAAAAGAATAGCTTTTTGGCTCCAGTCCAAATTGTTTATATCCAAATTTTCAAGGGAGTTGTCTACGATTGATTTTCCTAAACTCAGATAGTACCTATTCAACCTATTCAATGTAGTATATATTGTTGCTCTTAATCTTACACTCACTAGGATTTTATTTAACCACTTCTTGAATGTTTAACTTTTCTCTCTAGCTAGAAAGGAAATCCCTTGAGGACCAGAGCTATTTCTTTTATGCTTTATTCTTTAGTAGGTTGTCCTTAAGTCCACAAATTCATATCAGAGTATTCATCCATAAAATATGTATATGATTTTCATGATTTTATTCATAAAAATATGCAAAATGAGATACTCATAAGTTTTTTGTTTATCTCAAAATAATTGACCACATCCTTCAATATTTTGATTTTCAATTAAGGAGCCCCAGACAATCAGGATAATAGATTAAGTGGCTTAAAAGCGTAAAGAATGAACATGGGTAAGACATAGGAATTAGCCAGATGTTGGCAGATAAGGAATCAGTAAACACTAAGACACTTTCAATAAACATTTTTACTGAATGTGCCATTTTTTCCTTTGCCTTGCTCATTTATGGCATTTGCTGAGAATCTAGGACAGAGCAGATGCTATATATTCACCAAAGCAGATGCAGTGTCTGAAGCAAAACAAAAGGTCAGGAAGTAACGCTCTGCAAAGAAATATAAACTTTCCCCTATGGGGATACCAATTGTTCTAATTTTTGGTGTATACTGGCATAAAAATATAAATAAGATGCCAGAAAGTCTGATAGGGAAAAAAGAGCCAATTATCTTCATGCTTTGTATATAAAATGCCAAGTATACCAGTGTTTGGAAATACCTGAATCCTTGGAAACTTGCTTGGTTGATATCAGCACAGTATGCACTGAACAGATATAGCCTTTATATCTACTTTCCCTTATTTCAATAAAGGGATCACCTTTCTCTACATTTGAGTAAAGAATCCTAAACTAGAAAGCAGGTGATATACATGCCTAATACAGGTTCTTCCATATAATCAGCTTTGTGACCACTCTAAATATTTATTGCCTAATCTATATATTGGGGATATTAATGCCCATTCTTGCTAATTTACAGAGGAAAGAGGACAAAATCAAATAATAGACAGGAAAGCATTTTATACCTGGGAAAACAGTAAGGGGAAACTGCATTATTATAGTATTGCAGCATAATGTCTAAGTGCTTCCCCCTGCCCTGCCCCCACTCAAATTTCTCATTCATTACCTACTCTGGAATCTTCCAATAATTGGCTATGTAACTTTTGGCAAGTCATTCACCTCTCCGGATCATATTTTTCTCATCATGTAAACGAAGAAGCTTTTCTAGATGATATTCAGGGCCTTTCAGGGCTTTAACATTTCTGTGATTAGACAATATAAAGTTTTAAAAATCTATTATGGCATGTTGCTTGAAAAAAAAATTAGGAAATAATGTGAACTTCCTTTCCTTTAAGTGATGGCCATTTGTAAGATTAGGTTAAAGATTAGATTTACAGATTAATTACATCAATGACTTAATCTTTGATTAATTATATCGAATATTTACATTAGATATTATATTAAAATCAAGCTCCTTATAGCAGCCTAAAAGGCCCTTTATTACCTAGCTCCTAACTATGTGTGTGTTTTTTAAAATGGTACCAAATTATTTCATACTTCTCTCATTGGGAGGCAGGATCTATATCCCTTCTCCTTGATTCTGAATGACTTCTTCAACCAATAGAACACTAACGTGATGCTACACAGTCTCAAAGGCGGGATCATCAAATGCCATACCACTTCTGCTTAGATCTTTTGAAATGCTTACTCTCTGGATATTCCCTTTTGTCACCCTCCTTAGACACAGGCCTCCATGTTGTGGAAAGTCAATCCACATGGAGAGGACACATGCATATGCTTTAGTTAACAGTGCCCATGGGGTCCACGTCTTCTCAGTCCAGGTACCAAGAATGAGCATAAAGAAGTCTCCAGATGATTTCAAGATAAGGCCTCAGGCATAGTAGAGCAGAAATAAACCATCTTTGCTACCCCCTGGCCAAAACCTTGACCCACCAAATCCACAAGCATAACAAGATGCTTGTCTTACACCACTAGCTTGTTTTGTGCTTTGTTGTGTAACCGTAGATATAACCATATTGGCCTACCTCTCTGACTCCTCATTTGTCATGCTCTAGATACCCCTGACTTCTTATGGCCTCTTGATTATGAAAAGATTTTCCTTTCTGATGGCCTTTGTACTTGATTGTGCTCTCTGGCCCCCACCCTTTCTTCTGTGTACTCCCTCCACCTATGGGTAGATATCTACTTATTATCTTTGATAGTTGAGCTAAACGGCTCCTCCTAAGAAAGGTTTTCCCTAACCACCTTGTCCAAAATAACCTCCTTATATGCCATCATCAGTGCTTTTCATGGTCTAAAATTACCTCATAGATCTGTCTGCATATTTATTATTTATCTTCCTCCTATAACATTCACTGTAGGAGCAGGATCATATTGTTATCTTGTTCACAGGTATAGACACAGCACCTAAAACATTCTTAGTGGATAATGAACATAATGTGCATAATATCTGGGCACCTGGGTGGTTCAGGTGGTTAAGCATCTGCCTTCAGCTCAGGTCATGATCTCAGGGTCCTGGGATCGAGCCCCATGTCAGGCTCCCTGCTTGCCCTCTCTCTCTGCCCCTCTACCCCCCACTCTTGTTCTCTCTTGCTCACTCTGCTCGCTCTCTCAAATAAATAAATGTTTACAAAAAAGAAATATCTTTGATATAGGCTTGAAATGTATATCCCTACACCCAACACTGAACACTAATTTCAAAAGTCTGTGGTAGGACTTGTAACTCAGAATTTCTAACATGTAACCCAGGTTATTCCAAAGACAGTGTAATGTGGACATTGCTATAAGGATATTTTTTCTATACATATGAACATTTCTTCATCAAACAACAGTATAAGATAATATGTTGTAATCTAGGTAATATTCTATAATAGATTCTTAGTAGTAGTAGTAGTAATAGTGGTTATATTTCATTAGGATAGATGACCACAAGAAAAGATAACTAATAAAGAAATTTCACTTATTTGTGGAACATAAGAAATAGCATGGAGGACATTAGGAGAAGGAAGTGAAAAATGAAGGGGGGGAATCGGAGAGATGAACCATGAGAAACTGTGGACTCTGAGAAACAAACTGAGAGTTCTAGAGGGGAGGGGGGGGGATGGGTTAGCCAGGTGATGGGTATTAAAGAGGGCACGTATTGAATGGAGCACTGGGTGTTAAATGCAAACATGAATCATGGAACAGTGCATCAAAAACTAATGATGACTAACATAACATAACGTAATAAAAAAAATAGAAACCAAAAAAAAAAAAAAAAGAAGAAAACATTTCTATTGTGCCTCTCCGCCATTCACTACTGATTTGTCCATGCTGTTGTATTTATTTCCTTGCACAGTTCCGAGAGTATAAACAATAATTTGAGAATTCTCCCTCTATCCCAATAATCCTCTTTCTCTCTCTACTGAAATCCATACTTCCTCATAAATACTTCTCAAATTAAGCACTATCTGCCTAGTTTTATCACTGTTCCCCTATATTTGGCCCACATATTTTTTTGAGCAGATAGTAAAGAGAATTCTCACATATTCCCTCTTCCCACACAGTTTCCCCTATTATGAACACCTTGCATCAGTGTAGCACATTTGTTACAATTAACTAACCAATAGTGATACATTATTATTAGCCAAAATCCATAGTTTATATTAAGCCTCACTCTTTGTGTTGTACATTCTATGGGTTTTGCCAAAAGCATATGGTCGTGTATCCACCATTACAGTACCATAATGAAGAGTTTCACAGCCCTAAAAATCCCCTGTGCTCCACCTATTAATCTCTCCCTCTCCCCTAGCCCCGGCAACTACTGATCTCTTACTATCTCTATAGTGTCTTCTCTAGGAGGGCATATAGATGGAATTAGTGTGCAGCCTCTCCATACTGGCTTGTTTCACTTAGCAATATACATTTAACCTTCCTCCATGTCTCAGTATCTAGCCTCTCCATACTGGCTTGTTTCACTTAGCAATATACATTCAACATTCCTCCATGTCTTTTTGTGGCTTAATAGCGCATTTCTTTTTATTTCTGAATAATGTTCCATTGCATAGATGTACCTCAGTTTGTCTATCCATTCACCCATTCACCCATTGAGGGACATTTTGATTGCTTCTCGGCTTTGGAGACCATGAATAAAGCTTCTATAAGCATTCATGTGCAGATTTTTGTGTGGCATATTTTGTTAAAGTTGTGATCATTTCTAAGGAGTCTGCGTCTGGTGTTTGAATCAGTACTTTCCTTCCTTCATTCACTCTACCATCAAGGTGACCTTTCTAAGATACAAAACTGTCACTGTCAAGAGTTTGTACTGTTTGACAACTTCAGCGTACTCGCTGATGTTCATATCCTTCCTTAGCAAGATACAAATGGATTTTTATCCTATCCCTGCAGACCTCTCTGGATTTACAATATACCACTGTGCCAGGTACTCCTCTGGTGTCTCCTGATCTCTGGGCCCAGCACACACTTTCCTATTAATATCAGCCTCTTGCTTTCCTACTAAGCATCTCTCTTCAACGATTTTGTCAATCCCAGGATAACTTATCTCCTCTGCATCCCCACAGCACCTGCAGCAGGGCCTCTGACAGTATCCTCAGTAGGCTGGAGTCATTCATTTGTTTCTCTCCCTCGCTGGACTATAGAGGCACATTGTATGCTTCATGGTAGTCTACTCATGTTGGAGAGTTAATAAATGAGATTTTGGAAGGGGTACTGGATGCATCGGCAGACCAGGCATTGAGTTGAAGCTTTGGTACTTACTTAGCTTGTCACATGAGTTCTTATAAATCATCCAATGCTTCATTACCAATTTTCTATTTGAAACTTTACAGTGTTATTCTCTGTTTCACAGTTGCTACAAATATTAAATAGTGTTTGAAGATTTCTGTAAGCCGTAAAGTTCTATTGTGAAATATTTCAATGGGTTTTTGACTACAAAACCTTAAAAGTTAGTAACTGTGTAAGCCCTGTCCAAAAAAAAAAAAAAAAGGAAAAAATGATGAATAAATTATAATCATAAACTTTCTATAGCTAGAGCAGACCTTAGAGGTCATTTCTTCCAAACCTTTAATTTTACAGATGAGGAAACTGTGATCATAATAGGTTAAATGGGCTGCCTAAAGTCACATAGCAATGATATAGCTGAACCTGAAGCAGAATTCAACATGGCTGAAGGGTTACAGTTAAGGAAGATTTGTTATACTGTAATGGGATAAATCTTGAAAATCATTAGAGCGTTAAAAAATTTAAAATTTCTCCAGTCTCTTTACAACTTTAAAAGTAAATTTACTTTCCAGAGAAGATTCAATCCCAAGGAGAAATTCAATTTCATGTTTTTATTAACCTGACCATGGACATGCTTGAACTTCTTTTGGAGTCATTCCTGATAAAGTAGATAGATTACTATGGTTAGGAAGTTGCCATTTAGAAATAATATATTGTAAATAAAATTTATATTAAAATATATATAATAAGTGTATTTATTAGGAACTCAGGCTCACAGAAGAGCCCAAATCTTTAAATTAAACAGCCCCTAGCACTACCCAAATCTACCTCTACTTGTCTGACTTTACTCTTTTAAATTAAAACCCTGATCCATATTATGAAATAAATATCCCATGGGATGAAAGCACTTTCCAGTACAGAGGGGGCAAGATAGAAAGGTGGGGGCAAAGAGCAGACAGGGACAATGAAGTCTTGAAGAATTACTTTGTTAACACAGGGAATGGAAAAACAACCATTATTTAAAACTGACTGTGGTCACTCTGTCTGCTAGGAAAATAATATAAATTTTCTGTTGGGTCAATAGCACAATGTTCAGGGAATTGAATGAATGATTTATGGTGATTTATGTTTCACAAATGATTTGGAGGATTGTGGAAGACATGATGAGTACAGAGAGAAGGCCTGCACCATGCAGGAGCCCATGTCACTTTACTATTAAGAGTGGATTGGGGTGAAGTTAATGCTAAGAAAACCAGAGGATCTGTAAGAGAGACTTGAGGGAGAACAAGAATTTAGCAAAACAAACAAACAAAAAATTCAGAACGTAAGTTATTAAGTTGAGAAGTTCTCCATTTATCCCTGGAGTTATTGAAAGTAATGCGAGGTTCTACTACCGGTGATATTCAAGTCCCAACCACTTCTACCAAATCTTAAAGACAAGGTGACTCGGCGGTGACTTGTCGGTACAGTCAGTTAAGCATACCACTCTTGGTTTTGGCTCTGGTTGTGAGCTCAGGTCGGGCTACACATGGAGTCTGCTTAAAACTTTCTCCTGCCACCCCTCCCCACCCACCTGGGCTTGCACACTCTCTCTCCAAATAAAGAAGTAAATCTTTAAAAAATAAAAATAAATAAATAAAGACAAGGTGACTCTAGTGTTGGAGGCTATCAAGGCCCTTGGCCCTCAATGTACTTGTTATTCTGCACTCATCTTAATAACAAAATTAATTAATAAAATAAAAGCCATTTAAATTAATCTTTCTTTTTGATTTGGGGGCACTGGTGAGCACTGCAGATGTAAGGGCGTTACTGTAGTGGGTCGCACAGGGGAACAATGCGGTTCTGGAAAGGGTTGAGCAGGGTTATCTATTATTAGATCTATTATTAGATCATTAACTCTAAAGCAAAATTGTGTGAAGCTTTTTTGAATGTAAGAAATCTTTTCACTCAAAACCCATTTTTAATTTTTTCAATTCATAAGTTTATCCCAACTCAGAATCTAGCATGTCTGTTTTGCATGGGTGTGAAATAGGACAAGTATGTTGTACTTGGCATCCAACAACCCAGATTCTAATTCTGCATGTACAATGTGCTCATGTGTAACCTTGGACCCATTATGAAACCTTTCTAAAATCTCAGTTTTCTGCCTTGTAAAACGTGGACTGTGATTCCTATACATTAAGACATTTCTGTGGATCCAAGAGATAGTCTATTTGACAAGTATTCATCATACTCCAAGCAGGAGCTAAGCACTGCTCTAGGCACCCGGGGCACAGCAAGACTAACCAGATGTGATCACCTCCATCACAGGGCTCACATTTTAGGGGGAAGACACAGTCAATAACAGTAATACTGAAGATAAGTTCTACAAAGGAAATACAACAGATTGAGGGGCACAGAGAGTAATGGAGGTATGGGAGGCTGTTCATCAAGGGTGGTTGGAAACAGCCTCTGCAATAAGGGAATATTTGAACAGCAAGGTCTATTTTTGTAACAAATAACAGAAACCTTATTAAAACTAGTTTAATCCCGGGGCACCTGGGTGGCCCAGTCGGTTAATTGTCCTACTTCAGCTCAGGTTGTGATCTCAGGGTCCTGGGATCAAGGCCTGCATGGAGCATCTGGATCCCTGCTTACCGGGGAGCCTGCTTCTCCCTCTGCCCCTCCCCCTGTTCATGTGCTCTCTTTCTCTCTCAGATAAATAAATAAATAAAATCTTAAAAAACCCAACTAGTTCAATCCCTATCATCGCTTCCAATACTTATATTGACTACCCCTGAAAAGTTTCACTCAGAACGATTATATTCAGCAGTCCAAACCATGTCATCAAGATTCTCCCACTCTTCCCTCATTGCTAGACTTCACTTTCTTCCTCTTTGTCCTCACTCTCAGGCAAGTTTTCATTCACATACAGTGAATGCTTTTCCTTGCAATCTCATCTCCAGCTGCTTATGCCATTTTTTTTTTAAATCCCAGAAAATACATTCCCCAGACTTTTAAGGTTTACATGTCCTTAGAAGTTGTTAACTCAGAAGTGACCTTTTATTTATTTACTTTTTTTTTCTCCAGTAGTTCCAGGCAAAGTCTGGAACTGGCCTGAAACATGTGTCTCTTCCTGAATTAATCACCATGGCCGCTAAAAATATTAATGATGATTGGTAATTAAGATATTTACTTTTAAAGGCAATTTTTTTTATAAATTTTTTTTAAGATTTTATTATTTATCTGAGAGAGAGAGGGATAGAGCACAAGCAGGGGGAGCAGCAGAGAGGGAGAAGCAGGCTCCCCGCTAAGCAGGGAGCCCGATGCAGGGCTCGATCCCAGGACCCTGGGACCATGACCTGAGCCGAAGGCAGACGCTTAACCGACTGAGCCACCCAGGCGCCCCTAAAGGCAATTTTAAGAGTTGTGATTTTTTAATGTCTTTGTTCTTGTTCTGTTTGTTCGTGTTAGCTCTACTCTTTCATGTTGTTTTGTTTTGTTTTTTTCTAAATTAAATGGTGATCCTGAACTTCTCTCATCATATTTATAAATGAAGTACCAGGTTGATTATTATAGGTCTGTGTTGTCTTGGTAGTTGTGAAGCTGGTTTCTGCAACAGGCTTCCTTAAATAGGAGTGTTAATTGTAGTCTTTCTAAGTGACCCAGGCATATTCAGGCAAGCAGCTCTCCTTTTAAGCTGCATTGGTGGAAAGTACTTAGGCAACACTGGGTTTGCCTTTATTATTAACTTAGGGACAATCTGTTCTGGGGGCAAAATGTTTTGTCTTTTGTGGAATTCTGGCATATATTTTGGTATTTGCTTTGTTTTTGTTTGATCTTTAAACCCCATGCTACAGGTTCCTCCTGGAGAGGTATTTATTTAGGAAACTCTCATTGCCTTAGACCAGGGGCAGACTCTACATTCTGTGTTCTTAGAGAGGGGTGAAACATGGTTAACTGGCTATTCAGCAGGTGGTCCCTGAATTATGAAAGTGTTCTGTCTCCTTTTTATATGTTTCATATGTGTCACTAATAGCTTTAGGAAGAAGAAAGTGGTTGGGAATGAGAAGCAGATAATCTTGTTTTTAAAGCTGGGCATTGGGGCAGCAATGAGGCTCATTACCTAAGACCTGGTAGAAGAAAGTGATGTACCTCTTGGAAATGCTTCGGGTTTACAGGAGCGTCTCATGAGGACACATTCATTTCCTAACCATTTTCCATTCTACTTCAATTCTTCTACGTTCCCCTTCTTTTTGCTTTCTAGCATTTTCAATTTTTACTCCTCATCTAATCTCTTTTTGATTCTTGAAAACTCCAAGACCCAAACAGTCCCTTGAATATCATGAATCCCACTGATGTGCACCCTCACCCAGTTCTGCCATTCCAGATAGAGAAGGGCATTCATTGTAATGGAATACAGTGAATACTTTTCCTTGCAATCTCATCTCCTGGTGCCTGTGCACTTACAGTTACACTCACTCACACACTTACACACACAAGCACACACATGCAGGTATGCAGGAAGGAGTGAACTCATTCCCTAAGGACCATGGGCAGAACTTTCACACAGCACTGTGGCCAGTTTCTCTGAGAGTTTCTAAGATCAAGCATCTTGCAAAAAGACAAATTTCCTTCAGAAAATTCACATCTAGAATACAATAAAAATTTCTGCTTCTCTAATTAAAGCCACTCTGATCCGTCTTCTTCTGTACTAATCTCATTGGCCTTCTTACGATAAGAGAGACTTCTCTTCCTCCCAGTATGGCAGTGCTTTACAGAGCATTTTACATCACCTATTAATGAATGTTACTTTACCCAAATTACTAATTACAAAGCTCCCCACCACATTATGAGAGATGCCCCCTTTCAATGTGTTAATTTCTCCAAGATTCTTCCGGGAAGAATAGTTCTCTCTGTTTCCCAAGTATTTTTCCATTTGATAAATATTTATTGCATATTCATTGAGAACCAACACTGTGCTAAGGGCTGGAGAGAGAGAGAGAATGAGATAAAGTCCTTGTCCCTGGGAGATTAAATTATAATGGGGGAGACAGATGAGAAACAAGTAAACAAAATATTAACAGATTTTGATTAATTATGCGAGCAATTAGAGAGAGTGGCAAAGCTCTTAAGAGGACATACTTAGATAGGGCTGTCAGATGAGGAGATAACTTTTGGGTTAAGACCTGAAAAATAAAATGAAATCAAGAATGTGAATAGTTGAGCAGAGGGCCTTTCCAAACAGAGGAACAGCAGATACAAAGTCACACACACACACACGCACACGGCATGTTCTTAAAAGTAATATGAGGCTTATGAAATAAAAGTGTAAGGAAAAAGAGGAAAGATGGTATTAGGTAAAATGAGAAAATTCTACAGAGGTCAAATAGATTAGGGCCTGGTAATGAGCTGATTGCATTCTAAGCGCAAGAGGAATCTATCAACAGATTTTTAAGGGGAAGGGGGTTAGTTGCAACCTGAATTATGTCCTAAAAATATATCTCTGGCTGTTTTATGGAGATTGGATTTTCAGGGAATAAGAATAAAACAGGGAGATCAGGTAGGATGCTCTTCCCTTAGCTTATTCAAGCAATAAAAGTCAGGAAGAGTGGCATTGCAAAGGGCAAGAAATAGAGTGAGTTTAGACATAGATATTCTAGTCTAGAACAAATAGGGCTTCCTGGAAGATTAAATGTGAGTGACAATGAAAGGAAAAATCAAGCATAACCGAACTGTAACCTTCCTCTCGATCTTTATTATTACAATTTTTAAAGTCGTTTAACCTCTCTGTGCCTTTGCTTCTTCAACTTTAAAATAAAGGAAAATTTACCTCCCTCAAAAAGTTATTAATTTAATCTTAGTTAATATGTAACAGTACTTGGCATATACTGTGTGCTCTACAAGTGTTGGGTCCTCTCATTGTTAAAATACATTATTATCATCATTATTATAATCAGATCAAAGTCACTCTATTTTTCAGTTACCTTTCCAATTTTTCTGTCTGCTCTTCCCTTCCCTATGTTTCAGCACTGTTATAAAATTATTCTTTCCCATGTATCTTTTTTTCCAACATTTCAATTTTGACATTTTCTTCCTAAGGAGAATAGGAAGATAGATTAAGCTTGTATGCTCAGGACACTATCTTGAATTGGAAGGTGCTTGTAATTTTTGTATTACTGAATGATATATACAACTCCTCACTCCCAATATGAAGGAAGTAATGAAACATTCTGACCTGAGGAGCCACCACTTACAATAATTATTGGATTAAAAAAAAAAAAAAGAAAACCACTTCTCACTTGAATGTGGGCTAATGTAGTGGAACAGGGTTCCTGTTGGACATGGTACTGAAGAAAAGCAACTTTTTATCTAATATATTCAGAAAGGTCTGAGATGTAGACCAAGTTTTTAAAAAAAATGGGCAACAGAACTAAGATCCAGGTATCAGAAAGGTTTGATTTGAGAGGTGAACCAAGGAGTGGCAACAAATATTAATAAAAATCAGAGAATGCAGGGCGCCTGGGTGGCTCAGTCATTAAGCGTCTGCCTTCAGCTCAGGTCATGATCCCAGGGTCCTGGGATCGAGCCCCACATCAGGCTCCCTGCTCTGCGGGAAGCCTGCTTCTCCCTCTCCCTCTGCCTGCTGATCCCCCTAGTTGTGCTGACTCTCCCTCTGTCAAATAAATAAATAAAATCTTTAAAAACAAAAATCAGAGAATGCAACAAAAACTTCAGGATCAGGAAAATAAGATCAACCAGCATCATGTAGGGGGCAGTGGTCATCAAATGCTTTTCAGTCTCCATTTTAATGTCACGGAGTACAGGTGAGTCAGCCTTGCTTGAAATGCCTACTGTGTCTTACATTTCACCATGTTACACACCCCAATTATCCTTGGTCATTGCTTAACACAGTAGCTTATCTGGTATTTTATTTTCATCCAGTACCTCCATTACTCTATTACTATGAGCCTCTCCTTCCAGACCCAATGTTCTACTACCCTGCTTCCTATTAATACATCTAGTGATACTGAACCCTTATATTACAAAAAAAAGGGGGGGGGGCATAACAGACTAATCTATTTCATTCACACTGCCTTTTCTGAAACTTGGTTCAAGCCAAAGCTGCCTTTTCTAGTTCAGGAACACTGGAATTCTGCAGTCATTAGCTATTGTGTTCTATAAAGGTTAAATAGGTTAAATCAGTTGAAAATGTTCAAATATTCCATATTCCTAAAGATTCTGTCTGCTTTGGGCACCTGGGTGGCTCAGTTGGTTAAGTGACTGCCTTCAGCTCAGGTCATGATCCTGGAGTCCCTGGATCAAGTCCCGCATCAGGCTCCCTGCTCGGCAGGGGGTCTGCTTCTCCCTCTGCCCTCTTCCCTCTCGTGCTCTCTGTCTCTCATTCTCTCTCTCTCAAATAAATAAATAAAATCTTTAAAAAAAAAAGATTCTGTCTGCTTCAGTCATTTATTTGGAGAAGCACTAATACTTCTAATTATATACTTATTTTTCCCTTTAATCCTGTCAGTTTTTACTTCATGTGTATTGAAGTTCTGCTATTAGGTACATATATATTTAAGATTATTTTGTCTTCCTGATGAACTGACTGTTTTAGCATCAGGAAATGCTTATGTTTACTTCTGGAAATACTTCTTGTTTGAAGTCTACTTTCTCTGAAATTAATACAGACACTCTAGTTTTTTATGATTGGTGTTTTCATGACAAAATCTTCCTACCATTTGAACTTATCTGATGGTATATATGACTGTCTTTTGTAAACAGCATATAGTTACTTAGTTCTTGCTTTGTTATTTAGGATGATAATCTCTGCCTTTTAACTAGAGTGTTTTATCTATTTATACTTAATATATTTTTATGGTTGACTATAAGACTACTATCTTGATAACTTTTCTATTTTAACTATCTGTTCTTTGTTGTATTTTTCCTCCTTTCTTGATTTCTTTTTGATGAAGTGTGTATTTGTTTAGTATTCAATTTTATCTCCCCAATTGACTTTTTTGCTAGTGTTTGCTCTGGAGATGACAATATGTTGCTTTAACTTGTCACTGTCTACTACAAGTTAATATTATACCACTATACATATAATTTCTCAATATTACAACAGTGTAATTCAGTTTAATATCCCCACACTATCTTTTATGCTATTTTTTAAATACATCTACCTTGTACATGTGTTTTAAACCCAACAATACATTATCATTTTCACTTTAAATAATTATCTCTTTAATAAATTAAGAAGCAAAAATATATATGTCTTTTATATCCAGCCACATATTCACCAGTTCTAGCTCTCTTCATTCCTTTGTGTAAATAATTTTTCTCCAATCTCAAGGACTCCCTTAACATTTCTTGTGCTTTAGTTATGCTAGTTGTAAGTTTCCAAAGCGTCCATCTGAAAATGTCTTTATTTTTTAAGGATATCAATATCATACATAGAATAAGATAGAAAAGAATAGAAAATGTCCTTATTTTTTAAGAGTACAAATATCATATATAGAATTCTAGTTTGAGGGCGCCTGGGTGGCTCAGTTGGTTAAGCGACTGCCTTCGGCTCAGGTCATGATCCTGGAGTCCCCGGATCGAGTCCGGCATCAGACTCCCTGCTCAGCGGGGAGTCTGCTTCTCCCTCTGACCCTCCCCTCTCTCATGTGTGCACTCTCTCTCACTCATTCTCTAATAAATAAAATCTTAAAAAAAAAATCATGCTTAAACTAAGAATCCACTTGGAGGGCGCCTGGGTGGCTCAGGTGGTTGAGCGACTGCCTTTGGCTCAGGTCATGATCCTGGAGTCCTGCATCGGGCTCCCTGCTCGGCGGGGGGTCTGCTTCTCCCTCTGACCCTCCTCCCTCTCATGCTCTCTATCTCTCATTCTCTCTGTCTCAAATAAATAAATAAAATCTTTAAAAAAAAAAAAGAATTCTAGTTTGAGTTTTTTTTTTTTCCTTTCAACATTAAAAAAAAAAATGATCCATTGATTTATGGCTTGCAGTCTGATGAGAAACCAGTAGCCATTCTTATCACTTCCCCTGTGGTATCATAATGTGCCTCTTTCCTCTGCTGCTTTCAAAATTTTCACTTTATCACTGGTTCTCAGCAAAAGAACTGTGATTATGCCTAAGTGTGTTTTCCTTTGTGCTTATCCTACTTGATATTGCTGGGCTTCTTGGTTTTATAACATTTGGAAATTTTTCTGCCATTATTTATTCAACTGTTTTTCTGTTCCAATCTCTCTCTTTTTCTACTGTAACTCTAATTATACATATAATACTTAATATTGCCCACAGATCACTGAGCATCATTCAGCCTTTTCCCTTTCTATGTTTCAGTTAAAATAGTCTTGAAGTTCAGGTTCTTCAAGTTTAATATTTAAGTCTTCTTAGGTCTCCCATCTCTGGGTAAGCCTATCCAGTAAATTTCATTTCAGATTTTACATTTTTTTCAGGTCAAGAACTTCCATTTCTCTACTGATATCCCCTCTACTTCATTATTATGTTTATGTTTTCCTATAAAATTCTTAAATATATTCATAATAATCATTTTAAAGTCTTCCTTATAACTTCAAAATCCCTTTCATCTTGTCTGTTTCTGTAGATTTTTTATTCTGGTTTTGAGTCCTATTTCCCTGCTTCTTCAAAAATCTAGTAATATTTGATCATATGATACACATTGTACATGCTATATTGTTGAGAATATAGACTTTGATGCTTTCCCTTTAAACACTAAAATTGGGCGCCTGGGTGGCTCAGTCGGTTGAGCGACTGCCTTCGGCTCAGGTCATGATCCTGGAGTCCCGGGATCGAGTCCCGCATCGGGCTCCCTGCTCAGCAGGGAGTCTGCTTCTCCTTCTGACCCTTCCCCGTCTCATGCTCTCTCTCTCTCTCAAATAAATAAATAAAAGCTTTAAAAAAAAAAAAAAGAGTTTAAACACTAAAATTTTGATTTGTTAGAAAATTAATTTATTAGTACCTCAGCTTCATTTTTTTTGAGCCTTATTTTTCAGGTTTGTTAGTTAGAATTCCAATGTCTTACTTGGAATCTTACTCTCACAGTTCCCCATGATCGATTGTCTGCAAAGTCTATAGTCAGAGAATCACCCTGAGAATGAACTACTTAATGTTTCCTAGAAATATCAAAATAATTCCTATGCAGATTTCTGGATCTCCTTCTTTGTGAAGCTTCCTCTTTTCTGATAACCTGCCCAATACCTGGATCTAGTCTTGCCAGGACTCCCAAATTCTGATCTCTGTCTTCTCAGCTTAGCAAGATGCTCTACTCAATACAGGCTCCACATCCCTACACTGAAGTCTAAAGGTACCTTCAGGCAAAAAACCAACACAATTGTAGGACTCATTTTGTGTTTTCCTTATCTCTGAACCATGCCCTATGCTCCCTATTGTCCAACATCTGAAACCAGTTGCTTCATATATGTTGCCTAGATTTTTTGTTGTTTATGGTAGAAGAACTAACCTGGAATCAGGCACTCAGTCATAGCTGGAAGAAGAAGCCCTAAACGTGCTCTTTCTTATCACCCTACTTACCTTAGGACCCCTGTGAAGTATAAAATACTCTGCTCCTTGTATTATCAAGCCATTTTGTTATACATAAACACCTCCTCATCACAGTCAATAAACAATTTCCTGGTCTTTGACTCTCATTGACTGAAAAATTTAGTCCCTAGTTTACAGAATCTTTTACCCTCTGTGTCATCAGTACCTTAAGAAATTCAATGTCCATCTAGTGACATAAAGCATCCTAATCCTCAGTTCTTTGATTTTTCTTTAATAGCTTTCTATTCTTCTTCAGGTCTGTGACCCACTTTTATAGCTACTCTCTGTATTTTGTCATCACTTGAAATATATTCTACCTCTTAAATAATAAATTCAGAAATCTGGGTTTTCAAACACAGCCTCCTGTTCTTTTACTAAACTACTCCCAGATCTTCAGCCATTTGATTTCCTTAGAATCTTTGATATATATATATACATCTACTTTCTCCCTATCACCTCCTTCTGACTAAATTTCTTTTGCTGTGCAGAGATTCCACTTTAACCACATTCTTGTCAATACCCTCAGAAACCTCATTTATTTGACTTGTTGTACCCTACCCTACCCAACACCCCTCCCCCCCCTTACTACTCAACACTCAGCAATCCAGCAGCTGTGTCAAATGTTCAGTGAAATGTTCTTGCTAAGACATTTGCTCAATCCAACAGGTATTTCTATCTTTACCTTACCTGACTTTAGGCAGTATCTGACATTGCTGATCATTCTTACTTCCTATAGCATTCTATTTTTTTTATTTTTATGAAATCACATTCTCTGGGTTTCCTTTTACCCTTTGAGTAATGCCAGGTTCTCCAGAGTTCTCCTCTAAGTCTTCTTAGCTCTACGTATTCTTCCTGATCTCATTAGCCCTATGCCTTTAATACACTTGCTGATATTTATGAATCTCCATCTTCAGCTGCAACCTGTCTCCTGAGCACCAGATCGATTCAGCTACTAAAATATCCACAGGAATCTTGGATTCAACACATACAAAATTTAACTCCTCTTCTTCTGCTTTCCTAAGCCAGTCATCCTATATTCCTTAGCTCAACATAGTGCAGCCAGTGGGGCCCTGCAATAAAGCATTCCAGGGACGAGCATTCATTTTGCAATAATCAAGAGAGGATAGTTTACATAAAATACAACTTAAAAGGTGCCCTGCCCTGGTTCATATAATATGGTCATTTATCTATCTGAGTCAAAATTCCATTTACTCTTGACTCTTTTCTGTCAATTCCAGTCCTAGATTTCTCTTTACTCTATCTGCCTCTCAATTTGCAATAGAACTCCCCTAGTCCAAGCACCATCGTGTTCCTGATTCTTTTAATACGAAGCCCAAGCTTCTTTACATTATATGTGAAATCTTCACATGCTGTCCCCACTTACCAGTCTGGTTCCAACTCTAGCTACTTTTTCCTGGTCTTATTCTACAATACAGTCATACTGAAAGTTTCTTAGTTGTACACACTTCTTCTTTCCTCTACATTTTGAGTCTTGCTTTTCCCCTCTCTTTGGAATAACCTATTTATTCTCTTTAAGAGGAAGGCTTAGCTTAGTCCTCCTGAAGTTCCTAGACAAAGATTTGTGTCAAAGCAGTTTATTTAAGAGATGATCTCAGAAGAAATGGGAGGAAAGTGGGTGAGACAGAAGGAAAAGTAGGTGAAACAGGGTGTATTATGATTACGTTACCATATGGGCAATGAGAACTCAATTCTATTAGGAATATTTGGGACATAATGTAGAATACAACTCAGAATAGTCCCACATAAGAAGCAAGGTAGCTGGGCTACCCATCTTCCATCTCTTGTCCCTCCCTGACTGAATATTTCCTGAGGTAACAGCTCTCCCACCTAACCAAGGACAGACTGAGCAGGACTGAGAAATCACTATAGTTGAGCATTAGGTGCTAGAAGTAGAAGGTCATCAGCATACACTAGGAAGATATATGGAAAGCCAAATCTTAAAACCAATACCCCTTTAATATCCCTCACCCCAACCCCTTTTGAATTCCTTATTTATTTCATCATTTAGCGCATTATATTAGGAAAAGTTACAATTAAACAACAAATTACAATAAACCATCTCTAGTTCAACATGATTTTCCTAAAACCTGACCCACAGTAGGTACTTCCTGTACCTTGACTAAACTCTCTTTTATTGAATGGGATATTTCACATTTGGTAGCAATTACATCTTTTTAAAAACTGGACCATGTGTTACAGACTTTTATTTGCTATTTTCTGCCTCATTCAGGTAGAAAGATTGGTATTTGGAAATGAATTTGTAGTAAGGTGCAAGTCACTGTTTAAGACATCAGAAGTTAATTGTTAAAACATGGTTTTCTTACATCAAGTAACCTAAGTCTAGGTTGCTCTTTATCATTAACTTTCCATCCTGAAATGCTATTTCAAAAACTTCCTTTGAATGCTAACATTTGAGAAATGTCAGAAGACAAACATTTATGTTATAAAATAAATGGAAATGTCATTTTTAATATGTTCCGAGTGCTTGGCATCTGTACTGATTGGGTCTAATCATATTGTCTGGTGAGGTTTCCTCTCCAGAGATAACTAATTGGAATGACACAGTTGTAATAGTGAATTCTGGGTGAAATAATCAGACATTTTTGATCTGAATGGAAGGCTTTTGTGTCAAATGTTGCAGAGCTAAAACATGTGTTGTTTCCAGATCTATGTATCCCAAAAGGAGTTTAGTTATCTTTTTTTCTTCACAGCTTCCATTTTTTTTGGCAGGAAAAATAATCACTCCTTTCCCTTGCCCCAAACATTTCATGGTCCCCATTACCAAAATGGAGAAGTCCCGTGCCTCTATCCTCAAGAGAACTAAGGCCATATTTTTGTTTCTCATTTTATGTACTTCACTGGTAACATTTAGGTAGTATTTTTGAGGCTCCAACTAATTTTGCATGACTATCACTGTACTTGATATTTCACACGTATATTTAACTCTTAGAGTGAATGAGAATAATTATGTATGTGGTAACAGATTTAGATTAAATAATGTGTAGAAAGCCTGTAGAGATACAGCTAGGATGTGATTCCAAGTCTAACTCAAAGCCAGGACCCTTATCCTTTACATCCTAATGACTTCCCCAAGATTCCTCTGCTAGCTAACACTGCTCCAGACATTAACAAAGAGCATCTCACTATAGTATTGCAAAGTCCCTCCTAGAACCACTTTACAGATGAGAAAACTGAGCTATCACAAGATGAAGAAATTTGCCTGAAGTCATGTAGCCACTAAGGGGTCGAGTCCTGATTCAAACCATTTATATCTGAATACAAAATCTATTCTTTCCCCACTTTACTATATATTCTTTTTATCTGGGAAATTCTCCCCTTAATCCTTCCCCCAATCAAAACTCTACCTATTCTCCAAGTCCCAGCCTAAATACTACTCCCCTGAGCTCCTTCCTCTGAACTCCAACAGAACTTACCAAATGTATGGTCATGATCGTTGCCTTGTATCATGATGAAATGTTTAAAAAAATACAAATAGGCTGGCTGTAATATATAGAATATTTGCACATACACTATCTCATTTAATCCTCCAATTTCTCTTCATTATCCCACCTTTACAGAACAGACTGAAGTGAGTTGCTCAGAAATTATACATCTGCTTTGTTGTCAAGTTTTGATTTGAACCCATCTAAAAGCATATGCCATTGCCCCTTGAACAACATGCGTGTGAAATGTGCAGGTTCACTTATAAATTTTTTTTTTTATAAATACAGTACAGTACTATAAGTATATTTTCTCTTCCTTATGATTTTCTTAATAACATTTTTTCTCTAGCTCACTTTATTGTAAGAATATAGTATATAATACATATAACATACAAAGTATGTGTTAATTGGCTATTTATGTTATTATTAAGGCTTCCAGTCATCAGTAGCTGTTAGTAGTTAAGTCTGGGGGGAGTCAAAAGTTATACACAGATTATCAACTGTGTGTGGGGTCAGTGTCTCTAACCCCCAAGTTTTTCAAGGGTCAACTGCATATTTTTGCATTGGCAAAAATTAGGAATTAGATAATAAATTCCTACGCCCATGGTGATTCTTACCTCAAGAGTTTAGGAAATGAAGAGGAAGAAGGGACAGTGAAGAGAAAAGGTAAAAAGAAAACTAGGAAAGCATGATGACCTTGAAGCCAAATGAAAGAAATGTATCAAGAAGTATGTGGTGGGTTTAGCTCAAATGTAAAGTAGAATGAGGACTGATAATTGATCATTGGATTTGGCAATGTGGAAGTCACTGCTGATCATCACCAGATTGCTTTTGGTGGAGGGTGATAAATGCCTGTTTGAAATGGATTCAAGGGAGAAGGGAAAAGAGGATTTAAAGACAATGACTCTAGTTAACAGCTGTCCAGAGAAGCAAATAATTGGAATGGTTGCCAGCACTGGAAGAGACATCATGGGAAGTTTGTTTGTTGGTTTTAAGATGGTATAAAAAAAATGTTTATATTTTGGGGGAAATGATCCAGTAGGGAGCTATAATTTGAAAAAATAGAAGAGAACATGGCTGATACAATGTTCTGGGTGATGCAAAGAGAAATGACATCAAGTATAAAAATGGGAGGATTGGCTTTAAATAGGAGCATAGTTAGTTCATATATGTTAACAGTCAAGAAGGGAGTATGTGGAAACAGATGGTAGAAGTAGGGTAGATACGCTGACAGGAGTCTATAGAAGTTCTCTTCAGGTGGCTTCAGTGTTCTCAGTGAGGTAAGGAAGCAAGGTCTTCAGATAAGTATGAAGTAGAGGTTGGGCAGGTTGGAGAAGAAAGGAGGAAGTATGAATGTTTTGTCTAAAAGATGAGAGGTTGAAGAGATTACCATCCTCACAACCAACACTTAGTAAGATGTTACTGTGCTAAGCATTCTACTGTCATATTTCATTTAATCTCCACATCTGTTGTGTGAGTTTATTACCACCAGTATTCCCATTTCACAGATGAGAGAATGGAGTCTCAGAGAAAATATAAAATTTACCCTAAGTCACATAGCTAGAAAATGATGATTTCAATATTTAAACCCATCCTATATGACTTGAAACATGACACATTTTATTCATTATATTACCTCTCCATGTTCCCTTGGTTATGCAAAGGTCTTAGAAGAATTTAAAAATATAAATTGACTATCTTTTTGTGTGTGTGACAGTATATATTTGCATTAACATCTGGTCATGTAACATTCTGAAAAATAAGCAAGAGAAGAAAACAGAAGAGTTCAAAAACAAGTTCTTGAGTTCCTACTATTCCCTCTCTTAATATGGACACTAATGTTCCTTTTTTTTTTTTTAATGTTGCAGATGATAAGAACTTGTATTATGGTAAGTTTCAAAGAGCTATACATTCTACTTCTAGCTGCACAACCTAAGGTTGTATTTGATTTTTAGTAGCTGACAACTGTTTCAGTTTAATAGTTATGTTGATTAAGGATGTTTTCAGTAGCAAATAACTGAAGAATCAAACTAAATGTGGCTTTGAAAAGAGATATTTTTTCCCTCTTAGATAACAAAAGCAGTCTAAACATAGGTATTTCCTAGTATTGATTCAGTACCTACAAAATATCAGCCCCACATCTCTGATTCCCTTGGCTTTTTTCCCCCTCATGCTCAGAAGTTTAGTGCCACTCCCCCTGCTTGTTCCCTCTCTGTCAAATAAGTAAAATCTTAAAAAAAAAAAAAAAAAAAAAGAATGGGTGTTGGGTTTGTCAACCAAAAATATCTACCTCAATAGTTATTTTAATTTTCTAGATATATCATTTTTACATAAACTTCTGTTGAGATTAGGCCTCCCATCCTATGCATATACAATTTGACTATGGAGTAAAAACTGCAAAGCTTTGAATATCTTTATTAAAAAATCATGTTGAATTCTGACCAGTATTGTTACTTAATAAGTTTGAACCTTGATTAATTTTTCTTTTAGGGTAATGACCCTTCCTACCTTTAGTATCACATGCAAGAAAAATAGGTGCTTTTGAATCTCTATCAACATTACAAAACTGAGAGAGTCATATTCATATGACACTAAAAAGGGAACCATCCAGAAAGGCAGACAAGATTGAGTAGAGAACATTGGAGTACAATAGTAGCACAGCTGTAGAGAAATAAAGATAAAAATAATGACCTAATTATGCAATTTTATCTTTTTAAAAATTTATACTTTTACTACTTGCATGATTACCCCTATTGGCTTCCAAATTAGACTGAAATAGATTTAGGAAATCTATTTGAATATGAATATGAACATATGAATGTTTTGTGTGTTGGGAAGAGGTGTAACGCAGAAACTAAGAAAGTAATACTACAATCATACACTAAAATTATTGAGTTATTGAGTGCTGACTCTGAGGCAGATGGATAGCTCTAAGTGCTTCATAAATATTAATACACTTGATCTTTACAAAAGTCCATAAAACCGGTGCTAGTAAGTCACCCCATTTTAGAGACAAGACACAGAAATATTGATTAATTTGCTAAAGGTCCTTCAATCAATAAGAACAAAGTCAGGATTTAAACTCAGGAATTGTAGTTCCAGAGTCCATGTACTTAAGCTTTAGATGACGTTCCAACAAGAAGATGGTAGGTTAAGTCAAGGGAACTAATAACTTTAATACAAGTCTCAATAAGTTTTGGCAAAACAATATAACAAGAAGGATCAAAGTAAGAAGTAATAACAATGGCTCCATGAAGAGCACAACTTATAAAATGGGCCTTAAGGATAGATTTAATTGGTCAGCAAGAATGGTTTGAGGATAAAGTCATCTAGGAAGAACAGACATCATAAGCAACTGAAAACTTGGGGGAAGGTTGGGTAGATTGAGGGCCCATCTTGATTTTCATGTTAGGGGAGTAGTAAGAGATAGAGCTCCCAAGGTCACCATGCGAACAGCAATGCACTTGGGATAACATAGCTAAGTCTCCATTCTGCTACTTATATATTAGATGACCTTGGTTAAGATGCTAATCTCTCTGGGCTTTAAACAGGCCTCAAAAGGTCACCTAACACTGTTGTTTTGAGGGTTAAATGAGAGTGACATTTAATGTTCAAATTAATGTTAACTGAAACCCAATGTGCATAGAAAGTAGGTGGTGACCATATTGTGGAAAGATGTGAATATCATAGTGAGGGGATGCCACTAAAGATTTCCAAGGAGAATGAGAGAGTTGCATGACCAGAATTTTCTAGAACTCCATCTAAAGGCAGGTATAGGACAGACTCAAGTATGGGGAGAACAGGGGTGAAGAGCAGCAGAGAAGACTGAGAAACCAGTTCAGAGTTTATTAAAGTAAGTTGAGTTATAATGGACCCATATTCTAGTTCCGGCAGTTGGACTTGAAATAAAGAGACAGATTTCAGAAACACTACAGGAGTAGACAAAATTGTTTCACACTTGATTTAGGTGGAAAATAGAGAAAACAAACAAATTCAACCATGATTCTAAAACCTTAAGCCAAGGGAATAGGAGAATAGTCATGTCACCATCAATAAAAGAAAATCTTAATGAAGAAAAGTTCTTCTTGGGAAAGAACATGAGTTCAGTTCAAACAACTGGTGAGATATCCTGGCTAAGTTATCCTGCAAGCAGTTGAATATGTGCATCTGGGGCATAGGAAAGAGATGGAGTATGTGGTAGACAGAATGATGGACCCTTAGTGATGTTCACATCCTAATCCCCAGAACCAGCAAAGAGGTTAGATTACATAGCAAAAGGAAATTACATTTAGAGATGTCACTGATAATCAGTTGACCTTAAAATGGGGAGATTATCCTGGATTATCTGGGTGGGCCCATGTAATCACAAAGGTCCTTCATGAAAAAGGAAGGTGGAAGAGAATGTTTAATATTGTGATGAATAAAGGACTCGACCAGCTAATGCAGGTTTTGAAGGTGAGGAAGAGGGTGTCACAAGCCAAGGAGTATGGCCTTTTCAGAAGCTGGAAAGGGCAAAGAAAGGGATCTATTTCCTCAAGCCTTCAGAAAGGAACTCAGTTGCTAACAGCTTGATTTTAGCCCAATGAGACCTGGATCAGATATCTAACCTATAGTACTGTAAGATCATAAATCTGGTTCTCCAAATGACTAAAGCTGCGGTCATTTTTTATAGTAACAATAGAGAGCTAAAAAAGAGTGATTTTGGAAAACTCAAAGTGGAGAAAATGAAATGAAATGGTAGGCCTTCTAACACTTGCAAAAAATGGTCCATGAAACAATTATGATTACAGTTTATCAAGAAAGCAGGAGCACTGGTAAGCCCTTCAAATGAGTGTACAGATTTCTTGTTCTTGGAATCATGCATGGACCCTCAGCACTGCGAGATAAAGAATTCCATCTGGCAAAGGAGGAGACATTGATCAAACTCAGACATTTTAAATTAAGTAGCCACTGAAAGAATAGAAATAGAAAATGTAAAAAATTTTAAGCTCTTCCTCTCCAGCAACTGGCACTCTACTTTCTGAAAGCACCCAGCTTTCTAATCTCTCACAGCATTCACCATGGGCTGCGTATGTGTTCAACGGTGGGTGCTGGTCCAGGGTGCAGAATGAGAAGCACGACTGTTTGTGGCTTCATTGAATATAGGAAACAGCTCAGCAAATTGTACCTCCCTATTGACTCAGCTCCACTGAGGGTCATTTCTCAAGTTATTGCTGGTCACTGCCTAGATCTGCTATTGAAGTGCCCCTTCAGTAGGGTATTAACTCCAGATGAGCATTGGTGGGAAAAGAACTATGGTATAGGAGGCAGGCATCCCTTTTCTTTATAGCCTAGATATTTTATTTTCTACAACACAAAGCTCTGTCAGGATGTCAAATTTTTCTAAGCGGTAGTAACAAAAGATATATTTAAAACTGTTTAATATGTTGTCCTCAAGGTTATAAGGAAAAATACAAAAATAAGTTAATTTATGCAAGTCCTTTTATTAACAAATTCCAGGTCTTAGCCTTATTTTGCTTAGTTCTAGAAGGGCAACAGATTTCTCTTTTTCATACCAACACGGAATAAATCCCTACTCTACTTCAGTGACTCTCCCACCTACCACATTTCCAACATTCAGTCCCACCTCAGAGCATGGATGAGGCTCAGTGTAAAACAAGACTAAGTTATGTGGCCAGTCCTTATGCCAGGGAAGACGTAGGAGAGAGCAGGGATCCAAGGCTTCAGCAAAAGAGCTCAGGGTAGATGTTAGCAAACCAAACTCTGCCACCTTTGAAGTGCAGATTGAGGATTCTTTCTGCTTATCCAATGGGTAAATATTTAATTAAACATAAAACATAAAAATAGTTCTTCTACAATATTCTCACTGACTGTGCAGTCTACTTCCAGAAAAATAAAAATTTTTATAAATGCTATAGATCCAGTCAGACCCCTGTTCACAATAGGAATCACAGTTTATAGTATTATCCAGAGAATTCTCAGTGCCCTCCCAACCCCAGGAAGCACGCATCTCCTTTTCTTGACCTCCTTATTAATCTTTGGAATCCGAGACTTGGCTTTGGGACCTATTGGGGTCAGAATGTGTATCCTCTGCTGAGGTTTACATAAATATTGGGCAAAAGTTTACAAAGTAAATTTTTCTCTTCATAGGCCATATAATGTCTAATCAACAACCTTAAACTCATCTGACATTAAGAGAGGGTATTATGTGTGAATAAAGTGTATAATCTCTTAAATTCTGGGGTGAATATTCTTTCAGAAGGAAATAGGACGTGACAAACTTTTCCTGATGAGCAGGCTGCTTGTTTTTCTGAAATCATGACAATAGCTGACCAGGAAGGAAGGTGCAGTGTGCAGGAAACATATCAAAGGATTGGAGTGCTGCTTCCAACTGCTTTTCCACCCTTATTGGAAAACCCTCATGAGCCTCAGTGAAGTGCGGATCCATGTAAGGCAACCCTTTTCTCTTCTTTACTCAGGTATGATTGCAATCAGTTTGGACACCAGGATTGTAGGTATGTGAGAGCGAATGGTTCCTTGGTAGGAACACTGCAACACAGGCCCAAACTGGCAGCTCTGATGTGATCTACTACAGGCAACAACCACCTTGTAGGGCTGTAGTTCTGAGTATGGAACATCTGGAGCCACACTTTAATTGGTGGTTGTCATAGCTGCACAGCTGTTTGGAACATTTCTGGCTAGGTTAACCATGGCGACAATGATGCTTCTCTGAAAGTGGCACTAGAGAGGCTAATATATGAGTATCAACACGGTTGACTTAGAAAGTCACATTGTATACTTCCTTACTGAGCCTCATTTAAAAAAACACAAACAAAAGCACACATACACAAAGAGAATAAAGCTAATAAGAATCTCAACTCATCAATCTATAGGCATGTCTGAGTCCAGAAACATTAACAGATCATCTCCTGAAATGTATAACCAAGCCACTCAAAATGGGGGTGTATCACTGTTTTGAGTTTCAGGAAACTCTCTTACTGTGGAAATATGAGGCAAAGTGCTATTTACCTTCTTCAACAAATGATATCTATCAGAGCATCCCTAAAGGACTGCGTGTGACATGGAATATAGAAAAAAAAAAAAAGTAGTAAGTTCCATAGAAAAGACTAGAACCTCCATACTCTGGACTAAACAGAGAAACATATCTGTTCTTTTCCTCTATGTATAATGAATGATCTGGGTTCTAAAAGTGTTGAGAAAGCTCTGGGCCTAGAGACAAGTAACAATTCCTACTCCGCTACTACGTATTTGGAGATCTTGGACAAATCACTTTGGTTCTCTAAACCTCAGTTCCTGATCAGTAAAATGAAAGGATTGGACTAGATTATTTCTGGAGTCTTTTGCATCTCTCATATCTTCTGTACAGACCTGACTTTCTAAAAGCTACTTTTCTGGAATTCCTAGTTACAAAACAAACAACTCAAGAAGCCAGGGGAATAGTAAAGGAAAGTTCCAGAATAATGACCATAGAGCAGGGCCCAGAGAACACCTAATTAAGGTTGGACCATGTGACCAGAGGTCTCTAAGGAATATCTAGGCAAACTATCAAGCAATGCTTTGAGTGAAGGGAAAAAGATATTGATAATGAACAAAGCTGTTGAAACCTAAGGGAACAAAACAGCACCAACACCACAAATGAAATCAAATGGAAAAAATAGTGTAAACATTTTTTTTTAAAGATTTTATTTATTTATTTGAGAGAACAAGCGATCAAGAGATAGAGCATGAGTGGGAGGTGGGGGAGAAAGGGAGAGGGAGAAGCAGACTCCCTGCTGAGCAGGGAGCCTGATGTGGGGCTTGATCCCAGGACCCTAGGATCATGACCTGAGCCAAAGGCAGACACTTAATCAACTGAGCCACCCAGGCGCCAAGAGTGTAAAAATTTTTAACCTAGAAATGTGTTGATAGCATACTTTGTATCTGAACAAGAAACTACATTTACAATAACACAGACACTGCTTTTTGACACAACAAAGAAGCTAAAGATAACTATTCGAAAAACAGAAAAGGGAAATTTAGGATGGGAGGTTCAGAAAAGAGCTAAAATGTTTATCCACATTTTCATAAACAGACTGCACATTCTAGATAATATCAAATTGATAGTATCTAAAACTGATAAATCAAGAAGTTATAGGATGGGTACATTATTTAGAATAAAATAGGGTTAATATAAGAATAAACAGCAAAATTGAACTCATAAAAGGATAAGAATCTGTTTGGGGAAGTAGGGCTATGGGCTGGGGCAGTGAAATGTTATGACTCATTATAAAATGATTTGTCTTTTTATATATGATTTATATATGACTTTTATATATGATCTGTCTCTTTATAAGATGAAAAAATAAGATTTAATCTGAAAGTAAATAAAAGCTTCTCTCTCAATATCAACAATGATTCCAAGTTAGAAATACTAACAGACTAATGATCAATTATGGAATTTGAGGTCTCTGGGAACAAATATTTGAAACATTAAGACCATCAAGGCTCACTCATTACTCCATTCATGAAAAAGTCACATGTTCTCACTGTGCCCTTTCCTTGATCCTGTTCCCATGGCATTTGTCTTCCTTCCTGTCCTTTTCTGCCTATTCAATTCTTTCTACATTTTAAAAAAATAGCTAATAAAATATCTCATTTATAAAGCATTTTGGTTTTATCCACCCACCTCATTTAGTACTTTTAATAATGTTGACGTGGCATGATGAAATTTGCAAAGCTCTTTTCACATTATATTACTCCTTTTATTCTTCATTTTGACCAGTCATTTACTTGTTAATGCAACACATTTACTGGGTTTCTACTCTAAGTCAGCTACCTTGACAAGAACTGCTGTTAACATGTCAACAAGACAGACAAGTTTCCTGGCCTCATAGAGCTTAATGTTTTCTGTGGGAGGCAAATAGAGAACATATGTGTTAAAGATAGTTGCTCGGTTTGCAGTTACTCAACCTTCTGAATGAGATGAAAAAAATTAAGCATAGTTTCAAGTTTAGATGGTAGAATTTTTCTCTGCAAATCTCACTCTTTCTGTAATGAATGTTGCAACTTAAAATACGTAATCAAAAATTCAGCCATACAGCATGATTTATTAATCTCGTTTCCTTATGTAAAATAATGTAGCTAGACTTAGTCTTCCTCTTCTGCTCTTTTCATCCCCAAACCACACAGCTAATCAACTAATAGCATTGAGCTGCCCCACTACCTCTGCTCTGACCGACAGGTTGGGGATAAGTATAGGGGACCCTTGAACAAAGAGGGGGTGAGGGGCACCAAGCATTCAAAAATCTGCATATAGCAGCACCTGGTGGCTCACTTGGTTAAGCATCTGATTCTTAGTTTTGGTTCAGGTCATGATATCAGGGTCATGAGATGGAGCCCTGTATTAGGCTCCATGCTGACCTTGAGATTCTCCCTCTCTTTCTGCCCATCCCCCCACCCCTGCTAGTGCTCTCTCTAAAATAAATAAATCTCAAAAAAATAAATAAATAAAAATCTGCATATAACTTTTGACTGTCTAAAAAGTATAACTAATAGCCTGTTGATCAGAGTCTTACTGATAGCATGAACAGTTGATTAACACATATGTTGTATGTTATATGTATTATATATTTACTGTAGTCTTACAATAAAGTAAGTTGGAGAAAAGAAAATGTTATTAAGAAAATCATAAGGGAAAATACATTTACAGTACTGTATTTACCCCCCACCTAAAAAATCACTGCAATGCACCCCTCTCAGAAGAAAACATGTTTCAATCCTGGAGCTGGGACTCAAATCCAGGTTATCCTACTCCAAAACCTGGGCTGATTCCATTCTGCTGTGAAACCTGATTTTCTCACTCACTGAACCCCAAGACTGTCAGTCTTTAAGGGCAATGGAAAGAGCTTCATGGCAAAATGCACCGTTTCCTGCAGAGTTGCTCAATAAGTGTTTGTTGAAAGGAAATATCCACTATGGCCCCTTTCTGAGAACACTATCTGTGAAATGGAAACTACCACTACTTCTTGCTATCCCATTGTCACTTAAATATATTTCATTTTTCTCAAAAACTATTCATACCATGCTAGGCAGACTGAAACTTCTAAAAGTCATGCTCCCTATGCTAGGGCCATAAAATAAATAAGTCAGAAAGCAAGAAAAACAGTTTTTAAAATTCCTTTGGTTCTCCAGGGTTTACACAAAAATGAGACATAAATTATTTATCATGAGAAATCCAAGTGGGCATTTGCTTTCCTACAGCAGCTGAGCCACAAACCTATAGTTAAGAGGAAGCCATGGAGATATGCCCAAACTTGACAAATAAGTGTTCCAGAGTAAAACTCTAAAATCCCAAAGAAAGAATACTGGAGGAAAAAAGGGCGATATGTAGAAATAAAGATATGTAATATTTTTTATGTCCAGTTCAATATGCATTTCATTCATGTGTTCATTCAACAAATATTTATTGAGTGCCTACTACAGAAAATGTGGTAGTGTTGAGGATTTAAATATATTACTAAATGTAAGAATGCTAAATGCATTATTGCCATGTTAATACAAAATGCTATGTTGCTAAATGTAAGAACTATAATCTAAGGGAAAAGTCATATTGAGAAACCTACAAAGGAAAGGATATTCTATTAAGTACCAAAGGTAAAAAATAATAATAATAATAATTACCTGAACCTGAGTATAATCTTTAATTTTCTGATTTTTAGAAATGGTTGATTTTTCTTTATAGCTTTATCGAAGTATAACTGGCATGCAAAAACTGCACAAATTTAACAAGTACAATGTGAGAAGTTGTGACATATGTCTACATCCCTGAAACCAACATTACAATAAGAATTCACTAGTGATGCCTCTGGGTCTGGAGTTTTCATGTTGTGAAGGTTTTTAAGCACAAATTCAATTTCAAATATATATATATATTCAAGTTATCTTTATTTTTTCACCAGCTTTAGTGAGGTGTAATGACAAAATTGTAATGTATTTAAAATGTATGATGTAATAATTTGATATACACATATCTTATGAAAGGATTGTCACAATCAGTTTAATTAACATATCCATCACCTTACATAGTTACTTTTTTTTTGGTCAGAATGCTTAAGATTTACTCTCTCAGCAAATTTTAAGTATACAACAGAGTATTATTAACTATAGTTATCATGCTGCACATTAGATCTTCAGAACTTAATCATCTTATAACTGAGAGTTTATAGTGTTTGACCAACCTCTCCTCATTTTTTCCCACTCCCAGCACCATTCTACCCTGTTTCGGAGTTCAACTTTTTTTTTTTTGTCTTTTGTTGTTTGGGTTTTTTGGGGTTTTGGGAGTTTGTTTTGTTTTGATTCCACATGTAAGTGACACCATATATTATCTGTCTCTGACTTATTTCACTTAGAATAATACCCTCCAGGTTGTTTGTGTCTTTCAAAGAATTTTCCCTTTCATCTAAGTTGTCAAACTTGTTAACATTTGTTGTTTATAATATATCCCTAGAATTCTTTTAATATGTACAAAATCTGTAATGACATCACCCTTTTCATTCCTAATATTTGGTAACTTGTGTTTTCTCTTATTTTTTTCCCCAATATATCTGATGAGAGGTTTATAAATGTTATTGGTCTTCTCAAAGAAACCCTTTTTAATTTCAATGATTTTTTTTTTTTCTTGACTGTTTCTCTCTTTTTGGCTGCATTGATTTCTGTTCATATGTTCTTTCTATTGCTTATTTTGAGTTTAACTTGCCCTACATTTTCTGGAAGATGAGGTCATTTGAAACTTTTTTTTTTTATAATAGAGGTACTTAGCTCTATAAATTTACTTCTAGATATTACTTTATCTGCATCTCACAAATTTTGATGTCTTATTTTCATTTTTGTTCACTTCAAAATACCCTCTAATTTCCTTCTGATTTCTTCTTTGACCCCTGGGTTATTTAGAAATGTGCTATTTACTTTCCAAATATTTGGGCATTTTCCCAATATATATTGGTTACTGATTTTCTAGTCACTGAACATGCTCTGTATGATTTAAATCCTTTTATTTTATTTTAGTTTTTAAAGATTTTTGTTTATTTGTTTGACAGAGAGAAAGTGCACAAGCAGAGGGAGAGGGAGTGGGAGAGGGAGAAGCAGGCTCTCCGCTGAGCAAGGAGCCCAACGAGGGGCTGGATCCCAGGGCCCTGGGATCATGACCTGAGCTGAAGGCAGACGCTTAACCGACTGAGCCACCCAGGAGCCCCTGATTTAAGTCCTTTTAATGGAAACTCATTTTATGGCTCAGAACATGGTCCATTTTGGAAATGTTTCACATGTACTTGAAAAGTATGCATATTATTCTTTTGTTGAGTGGAGGTTTCAAATTTTTTTCTATTCTTTATGTGTTTCATTTTGGATAGTTTCTACTGATTTTTCTTCAAGTTCATTAATCTTTCATCTACATGTTTAACATACTATGAATACCTTCAATGCATTTCTCACTTCAGCCATTATAATTTTAATTTTGGAAGTTTTATTAGGGTCTTTTTATGTCTTCTATGTCTATTTAACAAGCTTAATCTCTTACCTTTTAGGACATAGAGATAATATTATAATTACTATTTAAATGTCTTTGTCTACTAATTCTATCATCTGTGTTATTTCCATATATGTTTTTAAGCTTGAATTTTCTCATTATGTGCCTTATTTTCCTTCCTCTTTCCATGCCTGGACTCTTGTGACTGGATGACAAACATTGTGATTTTTATCTCTTGTGTGCTGGGTATTTTATATTCCTATAAATATCCCTGGCTTTGCTCTGACACATGGTTAAGGTACATGGAATCAACGTGATTATTTCAAAGCTTGCTTTTAAAGATTTTCTTAGATGCCAATAGAAAAGCTTTTAGTGTAAGGCTACTTCTGCTTCACAATTAAGGAAAGAGCCCTCGGAAGTACTTTCCTCAATGCCACTGGGTGAATGAGAGCTTTACTCTGGCTGGTGAGAATAGGCAGATCATATGAACTCTGAGAACTGTTCCTTGTGTGTGTGTGTGTGCGTGCGTGTGCGCATGTGTGATTCTTTTTCCAGTCTTGGATAGTTTCATTGCATTTCATCACTGAGCAACTTTCGGCTGAGGACACTGATGGAACCTTCTGTAGATTTCTGAAGCTTCCCATGCAGTTTTCTTCGTTTCAATACACTATTCTGTGACCTTGAACTGGCTGGACCTCTGAACTCCCAAGTTCAGCCTTTTGAACTTAAGGAGACCCCATATTCTTCCCACATCCCCCCACCCTGTGCTGCTGCCTAGAAACTCTCCCAGGAAGTACCTGGGCAATTGTATTACTCACCTTGTTAATTTCTTCTCTGTCAGCTATCACTTTCCTGTGTCGCCTGATATCCCATGTCAGAAAACCACTGCTGCATATATTTTGTCCAGATTTTTGATTGCTTGAGGTGGGCAGATAAATTGAGTCTCCATTATTCTATTTTAGCTAGAAGAAAAATGAAGACGCTTGATCATTTATTTTACAATTGGACCTCCTTGATCTAATTTGCAATTTACCTTATCATTTCATATTCTATACCTTATCATTTCATCTTCTATATACTTCAAAACAATTTTATTTCTCTTTTGCTTTTCAGAATGTCTTATTTTTGTAACACCATTGCAAGCAGGAATTTAGTCTTCAAGGAGCTGAGAGGTCTGTGGTTACATGAAATGCCATGTCTTAATGAGTTTGTTACAACATTCTCATGGTGTTCTCAAACTGTAACCATGAGGAACCATTTCAATGAACATCAAACTGTCATCAGTGATTAAAGTAACAAGAAATATTTGGTATGACATAGAGAAAATCCATGGGTTCATGAAAACTGGCATCCGGTGTTTTAGTAGCTCTCTGGTTATTTGAATTGGGTTTTTGTGATTAAAAAGAACATTCTTAAATTAACTAGAGTAATACAGGGATGATGGTTATTATAGCAATCAATATGGTAGACAGGATTCACATGGAAATCATCCAAGAAGAGATATAACACTGAACCTCATTGAAACAACTGAATCCAGAACCTGGAATATGGTCTCAATGCCCTTTAATCTGTGCTTTACTACTATTACTATCACCATTCCCTCTACTTTTTGTTGTTGGTGTCCCCTTTAGCCATCTTCTTGCTGCTTATTTCTCCATTAGCTAGCTTCATTGTCCTCTGTTCTGTACATGTGTTTATCTCAAGCTTCTGCTTACTCAGAGTACTTAGGCTAGGCTTCAGATGACATATACTCTAAGTTTCATCCTTGCTCTATGGATGGTTTCATTTCTACTCCCACCACTTCAAGCTACTTTATAATTCACAATAATTCACAATGGAAGTATTCAAGAGTGAGAATCCCATGGACCTAACTTTCTTTTAGCCCAAGACCATGCTGAAGTTGACAGTTTAGCCACGAGTTGGTTGTCCAGTGACCAAGTATACAAACACGTAAAGCTTCAAGATATGGTCATCCAGATAATCTTCTTAGTAAATATATAGGTGATAAAACTTTCTTTAAAGGTGCTGTGACCCTAGCAAGCACTGTGATTCACAGATCTGGTACAAGTATGGATAAAACAATCAGAGGGCAGAAGAAAAAACAATGGGTAGAATTTATAAGGAAATAGATTCTGGTTCAAAGAAATGACTATCGGAATAAAGTACTATTTGGGATGTTTTACTTGAAATCCAAACATCACATAGGGTGAGATCTTTAGGTTTAACCTTGACATTTTGATTTTTAGATATTTCAGATTATATTAGAATCATCCCAAATCATTGGAATATTTTCCAAATTCCATAGAAGAAGCTTAAATGCTGACATTTCTGCAAAGACTACAATTTGGAGTGTGGATGGAAAAAAAAAAACCTTAAAGGACAGGAATTCTAAACACTTATCAGTCTTTTCTACCTTATCAAGGTTAATTATTCAATATGACCAGACAGCAGGATGAATCAATTCTAGACATTTTGCAAATAGCAAAGTCTCAGGATTATTCCTGTTCTGAAATTTAAATGTGAACTAAATGATTTTTTTCACCCTGTCAGCTTTTTTTTTTTTTGTAACTAGAAAACTTCCAGAAAAGCATCTGACTGTAGTTGTCTCCTAATTGTCTCTTACTCACCTTCTGTTCTCTAGAAGGCATCACATTTTCATCAATGACATTTTTCCCCATAATTGTAATTGTCAGTCAACATCTACCTTTGTCAAATGTCTGAAATAATAGATAAGGGAAAAAGGTCTCATAAAATAGGGCAGTATCCTCTTAGATGCATAATATTATGATCTGTGAGATCAGTCATAAAACTAAATCTTTGGACTCTGAAGCCTCAACTGGATATACAGAAGAAAATTATTGAACATTTGGGATTTTTTATTTTTTAATTTTTGATTTTTTTAAAGATTTTTATTTATATGACAGAGAGAGAGAGACAGTGAGAAAGGGAACACAAGCAGAGGGAGTGGGCGAGAGAGAAGCAGGCTTCCTGCTGAGCAGGGAGCCCAATGTGGGGCTCGATCCCAGGACCCTGGGATCATGACCTGAGCCGAAGGCAGACGCTTAACAACTGAGCCACCCAGGTGCCCCACATTTGGGATTTTTTAAATGTAAAAGCTGTTTTTAAAGAGTTATCCAATAGGAAGAGGTGGCAAAATTGCAAGAAAAAAAAAACCCTTTGTAGAGTAAGAATTTTAAAATAGCCTAATAGAGCACATCTTCAGGCAAATGTTTGCAGAAATCCTCCTATGCTGAAAGAATTATTAAAATGAAAAAAATGAGTCTATATACTCTATTCCTCTAGGAGAAGAACAAATGTAATATCCAGGCATTGGCAGGTCATTAAATTAAAAGCAATTTTGATAGTTAACTATCCAGAAACAAATCTAAATTTGAAACACAGCTGTAATCACACTATGGAAAAATCTCTTAGTATTAAACACTTGGCAAAGTGGACAGGCTGACAATGTAGTAAAATCCTTTGCATTAAATTCAGTCTGTTAGCCCTGATGGAGATTCGGGCATCATTAGATTTTGGTGCATATTTCTGTTACCTTGCATTAAATAGAGGGCTATGCATTTATTTCACAGAATTGATTTCAGTGGTTACAGTTTTAACTCTGGTTTGTTGCTCTAAAAATTATCTAGTAATTTAATAACTTCCCATTGAGAAATTTAATTGTGAAGACTTCGGTTGTCATCATGAATTGTATTGACGTAAAGAGAGTATTATCCTTTTACAGGATTCTCCTTTGTGTAGGTGGAGAAACACATTGTATCATTGTATTAGTTCGGTCATTCATATATAGATGTAATTATTCTTCCTACAGCTCTCAAAAGTTTTTGAGGAAAGCAGCAACAGGAAAATTTGTAAGAATAAATATAAGATAGGCTTTGTAAAAGTTCAATGGTAACTATGAAAAACTGTTCATATGTACACTATAAAAATAATACCCATTAAAATTTTTTAATTAGAGGCACGTACTACTTTTTCCAACCTGGAATATTTTTTCTTCCCCTTTTTTTTTTTTAAGATTTATTTGAGAGAGAGCGGGTGTGGGGGAAAGGAGGGGCAAAGGAAGAGAGAGAGAGAAACTCAAGCAGGCTCCACTCTGAGCACAAAGCCCAATGACGGGCTCAGTCCCACAACCCTGAGATCAGACCTGAGCCAAAACCGAGTCAGATGCTTAACAGACTGCACCACCCAGGCACCCCTGGAATATTTTCTTTAAATTTGTATCAACTATCATTCTGGTTTCTCTCTTCTTACATGCAAACACCAACACAATTACCATAATTACCTTCAGCAGAATGACAACTTTTTCTCTCTTATCATTCATAGCTTCTAAGTTGTTCTCAATTTTAATAAGGAATCAGAGACTAGCACCTAGGTAAGATAATTCTAATACATAACTTCCTAAAAGTTAATAACACACCTCTCATAAAAATGTAAAATACACATGTCAAAGATTATTTAACTCATTAGTTAATGGAGCACTGTTAAGCCTGGTTCAATAGAATTTAAGGGGCTATTTAATAAAGGAATAGAGGATAAGATTGCTGGGTAAGATATGAAACTGGTTCACGTACAATAGGTTAATAAACCGTAACCTTTGTGATTATCTATTCTACTGGAAAGAAATTATTTGCATCTCAACGCAACATAAATCTACAAGTTAATCTCTGCCCCTTAAGAGTTATAAAATAGCCCAGTCAATAGAAAGTCAATCAAAAGGACAAATTTAGCACCTGCTTTGAAAGAACACCCAAGAAGCTCTTTGGTCATTTCCAAATTTTCCTAACATTTTGACAGAGTCTTGAACATAGCTGACATGTGTTAAATGTATGTGGAATTGGGTGAATAGAAACCAGGTGGATCTGAAGTTTTTATACCATATTGTCGGCATATCACTGGCTAAACCAGTTCTGATTAAAGGCTATGTGATTGTTGTCAAGCAAGCTCGGCTAGACAAATAACAGGATCAAAGAGGTCAGGAGATGCAGAACAGAAGCATAACTGCTTTCTGAGCAAAGATGGGGAAACAGTGCTGGGTAACAGATAAATATCATTGCTCCTGTGAGATCTTGAAAACTTAAAAGAGCTGAAGGCATTTTGTAGGCTTCTGAGATTACAGAGCCCTGTTTGCACTTAGCCAGATGAGGATACTCATATGAAATCTTTATAGATTGGGGCTTCTTTTTAAGGTATATGTTGTGAGGCACAATTGATCAAAAGTTCAATTTTGAGCACAGGTTGCCTCAAAAATGTGTTTTGACTTATTTTCTGTCAGGATCATTTAGGTTTTTCCTTCTTATATTTGAATTTTGTAGTTTGCACCCTGAAATTCAATTTACCTTTCTCATTTGTAAAGGTAAGCCAAACATTAGCTTTTTAAACATTTTGTCATAAAAAAATAAAAATAAAATTGGATAATTCTGTGCAGACTGTTTAAAACCTGCATTGTTTTCTTAAACATCTACTGTCAACTTTTTTTCCTACTACATGACTCCTTCCAGAGTTCAATCTTAGAGTCAACTTCTATAACATTTTTGGGGGATGAATTTCTATAAATATTTTTGAAATTCCATAACATGTTTGTAGGGTAAATCGCTCTATAATTTCTAAGTTAAATAATGAACTTTAGAACACTTGAAAAGGAATGCCAAGTTTTTATTCAGAAAAAAATTTTTTAATCTACTCTCTCATCAACAATGTATAAGAAGGCTTAATACCTCCACACTTACTAATCCACCTGTCAGTCTGAAGGCTGAAAAGGGGTACTTAAATTTTGTTTTAAATTTTCCTATATTTGACCACCAGGATAAAACAATGTCCAAGTGATTATTGATTATAATATTATCTTTTTTCTTAAAGATTTTATTTATTTATTTGAGAGAGAGAATGAGATAGAGAGAGAGAGAGAATGAGACAGGGGAGGGTCAGAGGGAGGAGCAGACTCCCTGCTCAGCAGGGAGCCCGATGCGGGACTCGATCCCGGAACTCCAGGATCATGACCTGAGCCGAAGGCAGTCGCTTAACCGACTGAGCCACCCAGGCGCCCAAGATTTTATTTATTTTAAAGATTTTATTTATTTGTGAGAGAGAGTATGAGAGACAGCAAGAGAGGGAAGAGGGTCAGAGGGAGAAGCAGACTCCCCGCTGAGCAGGGAGCCCGATGCGGGACTCGATCCCGGGACTCCAGGATCATGACCTGAGCCGAAGGCAGTCGCTTAACCAACTGAGCCACCCAGGCGCCCGATTATAATATTATCTTGAGTAAGGCACATTTCATTTGCCCTTTTAAAGTCAATTTTCTCTACTTTACCTCTCTGCCCTGCACCCTGGGATGCTGCCCTTTATGGAACGCAACAATAGGCACCCTCTTCCTCCACATCCAGCTGCATTTTCCTAATGGAAGGCACTGACAGAAGATGGGGTGGTGGGAGTAATAGTAGGCATTTAATCCCAGTTGCCTTTCCCCAGTTTACCATGTACTGGATGTATCCTTCTCAGTACTGGAGGCTCTAGGTATGTCTCCTGGAACCCCTCTACCAAAATGGTGTATCCATCCCCCAGTTGCTTCATTGGTTGCTAAAAGCTCCCTCTTGTCTACAGAATTGGCCTTGGCTCAATGGGAGTTGCCTTGCCAAGGAAATTAGGCCTATTCCCGTAGGGGAAGCCAAGAGGTAATCACTTGACTTACATGGGATGCACAAGTTGTCCCCTCCTTCTCTCAGGTGGAATCAACTCTGTGGGGAAATTAGTACTCCAGAGCTCCTCAAGGGATCAAACTGAAGATTCTCTCCCACTGAAACCATGTAATTGCTTAGGCTTTTCCTTCTTTGTTCTATTCTGCTTCCCTCACTTTCTCCTAAGAGCACGCTCTCAGTAAATCAACTGCACAAGAATCTGTGCTTCAGGCTCTGCCTCTAAGAAACTAGACCTAGTGCAATTGGTACCAGGACTCTTCTTAAAGAGTGGACGCTAAAGACGAGTTGCATCTCCCGTAATGAGAGCCCCGTCACTGGTAGCAGAAGTGCCGAGGAGCCATGGCAGGCTCTGACTGTGCAATTTTTAAGATTTCACCTCTGGTGAAGGAGACTGGAAAAAGGTGAAAGGGAACGCACTATCTGAGGAGTATCTCTTGCATTTGAGAAGTACAGAGGAAAGAGTATAAAAACTGTGGTAGTGGATGTGTGTTACTAAGTACTATTGATTCACTTAAAGTACAAATGATAAGCTTGGATCTAGTAATCAGCCATGTAAAGTACAGTGTGAGAGTCAGAAGGGCCTCTGGCTTAATTACAGAGATCCCCCATCTCCTGTAGTTGGAGGACAGACAGAACTGAAGATTAGGCACAGGATTTCATTATAAGAGGGGTAGATTCTCAGAGATGGCTATATTTTCAGCCTCGGTAAGTCTTCTATGCCAAAGCCAGGGCCCTAATAGGGAAGGGCTAAGGTAATGATATTGGGATGGGGATATATGGATAGATACACTTAAATCTGAATCCCCTGATAATTCTGTATCTACAGAAGGAACCCCTTTTGTTGGAAGATAAAGCCCTTGCCCCTTGCTAAAAGATTTTACAGAAGCCTCAAATGAGACAGGTGCCCTATCTTGTCCTCTTCAGGATTCCTTCACCTTCCCCTCCTAGTTACTGGACTCATACCTAGAGTCAAATCTAGCATTACCTGGATCTGCTAAGGTGTAAGAATGAATATAACCATATGAGCTTCAGGACCTGACTAATATACTGCGAAGAACCAAACAATTCTATCTAGGAGTGAATTCTGAGAGTGCTGGGAGGTGAAAATATATAACTAGATAAGGAAGAGTTTGTTAATATTGGACCACTATTGCGACACAGGATTTAACGCCCTGGCAAGAGCCCCAGGACAGGATTCTAATATACCGCTGGGATGGGTCTTGGAAGCCTGGAAAGAGCAGAAATATACATGCCAAAACTACCATAGCTGACCATGGGGGAAAAAAAATCAGAAGGCTCAGAAAGTGGGCATTTTAAAAGAAATCTACTATATAAGACAAAAACAAAAAGCATCTGCTAACTACATTTCTCAGGAGGGTCCAGAGTACATTCCACTCTATTTACAAAGTTGGTAAGAAATGAACTGAGGAGAAGGATGCCTGGGCCATGTAACACAGTACTGACAGCAGGAGATACCACGACAAACTGGGCTCTCTAACAGCATTGGGTATGATAAGATGCCGAGAAACCAGAGGCCAGGTGGCAGCACTTAGCCATCAGAAGGAAGGTGGGCATAATTACAATGGGCAAGACCAGAGTGGCAGCTGAAAGGCCTAACCTACAGAGCTGAATGAAGATGGTTATTGGAACATGGTGTCTTCAGGAGCATGATAAACAGCCAAGAAGGGCATTGTTTAATATACAGAATCAAAAGTAATCAAGAATAGCTGGGCAGAGAGTGGAGGTCAGCCGTCCACTAGAAAGCCATAATCTCCTCCACAATTTCTAGCCCTGAGTAATCTTTTTGTTTTTTAAGATTTTTATTTATTTATTTGAGAGAGAGAGAATGAGAGAGAGCACATGAGAAGGGGGAGGGTCAGAGGGAGAAGTAGACTCCCCGCCGAGCAGAGAGCCCAATGCGGGACTCGATCCAGGGACTCCAGGATCATGACCTGAGCCGAAGGCAGTCACTTAACCAACTGAGCCACCCAGGTGCCCTAGCCCTGAGTAATCTTTAGACCCCAAACCAATCAATTGAAAAGATGGCTGCTGACTACAAAACCATGGCAAAATATGTCACAGTGATTTTCCCCAAAGGACCTATGACTTTTTATTTAGCTATACACTAGAGAAGGGAATATCAGATCTTTTGAGAATTACTGGACACAGGGTTCGAGTTGATGCTACTACGGTTAGAACAGGGATGTGTGGATATCAAGTCAGATGATTAATAGAGTCCTGGCCCATGAATCATTGGCAGAATGTTCACATTGGTTCCTTGACTTGTAGATTCTTGTGTAGTTCTGAGTTTTGTATAGTTTTCAAATGTGTTATATACTAAAAATAAGAAGAATGGGGGGAGGGGGTACCCCAAATGGAATAAAACAGAAACAAATGAATATAACTGTATTTGAAATGCATAATGTAACTACACTGAAGGAGGCAAAATAAGGGTTCAAGTCATTTTTGCATATAATAATGGACAAGAGGACATCACATGTCTCCTAATACAATGCAGCAAGAAGAATATAACATCTCTTCTCTGGTATTCCTACCAAAAAAAAACAAACATAAAACCTAAACCTAATCACAGAAAATATTAAATAACCTAAATTGGTCTATATATTCAAAAACATCAAGATTATGAAAGATGAAGGGTATTCAGCTATGCAGTTAAAGGAGACTTAAAACATATGACAACTAAATGCCAAGTATGATCTGGATTAGATTCTGGACCAGAAAAAAATAATTATTAAGGACACTAGTGAGACAATTGGTGTAATTTAAGTAAGCCTCTGATAAAAGCATTCTGCCAATGTCAATTTCCTGATTTTCATCATTGTACTGTGGTTAGGATAAATATATTAGAGTATTTAGAAGTGGGGGCATTATGTTTGAGAGAAACAAAGAAATTATGGTAAAATATTTGGGGAATCTGGGTGAATGGTAGAAGGGGATTTGTATTAATTTTTCAACTTCTCTGTAAGTCTGAAATTATTTCATAATAAAAACTTAAATGCATGCAAAAGTTCTAATTCTTTAAAGGAATATATTTTTGAATTCACAGCAGCATTTATACTTCAGTGAGTATTTTGTTTCCAGTGCTGGACTACCTAGAAGGCTAATATATCTGACAGTGTCATAATTATACTAAGAATTTCTTTCCAAGTCTCTGTGAATCGAAATGACTTAGCATCCCAAGGGGAAAAGAAAGTATAGAAAACAGGTAACACAACCTAATTTATTGTCCCCTTTCCTTTGAGCATATCTGATACAGGACACAGACCAATAAAACAAACCATGGCTATCCCTGTGGTTTTCATGGGCTCTCTATTACCCATTCTGATTTGATTCTATGTTTAGCTTCTGACTCTTGTCTCCAAATTCCATAGAGGCTTTACTGACTATTTCTTAGGTTTAGTGTTTTTGTTTTCATCCACTCATTCATCACCAAATACTTACTGACAACACAGTAGGTGCCAAACACCTGGAGTAGAGTTTTAAAAGTTTGACACTCTTATATAGTCCTCAAACTGCCTGGTATGTGAGTTTAATTTCTCTCCCAAAACATGTATAGTCACGTCCCTTGATGTGTTCTAATTTGAATATCTCTTTAGAAGGATACACTGCCTTAATGAACTCTTCAGAGCCCAATCCCACCCCCAAGACCCCCATTGGTAGAATCAGTTCAGTACTCTGCAAAGGGGAGATTTGAATAAAATAAGGTTGGGTGAATATTTCAATGACATGTCCATCTCCCCACAAATCTGCCTGACATGCTACTTAACAAATTTAAGAATCAGAGAAAATATTTCCATACGTATGGAAAACCATGTTAGTAGAAAACAATTTCAAGCTAAAATCTACACAAGCTTGTATTTTAAAGTGTAGAGTTAAATAGGTATAACACACTAAGGAAATTTCAACAGTAAAAATATTTATCTTCAGCTTCATAATATTGGAAACTAATATTGGTCATGTCCCTAGGTTTCCTTTGGGCAATTAGGGGGAAATCTAAGCGATTTAAGATTGAGGATCTGTGGTGAATGAAAATAAATAATAATACTCAATTCAGTTATGAAGACCCCAAGACAGTTTTAACTTATCCCTCTGCCTAATAGAAGAATATTGATCCCCAAACACTAAAGCTTTTTTTTTTAATATTGTATATGTAGTCCAGAAACTTGCCTTATCTCAAAATAGATCATTCCATCTTCCTTACACTGCAGAGTAATACTGAAGGGTAAAAAGATCTTGAAGATGAATTATTAAGAAATAAAAACTGAGGGGGGGTGGAGCAAGAAGGCGGAGGAGTAGGAGACTTGGATTTTGTCTGGTCTCAGGAATTCAGCTGGATAGGAATCAAACCATTCTGAACAGCTACGAACTCAACAGGAGATCGAAGAAAAGAATAGCAACAACTCTCTGAACAGAAAAGCGACCACTTTCTGGCAGGTAGGATGTGCGAAGTGAATCCCAGGCGATATTCGGGAGGATAGATGGTGGGGGAGGGGGCCTCCGTCGGCCGCTTCTGGCAAGTGATAGAGCCACGGAGCACAAAATTGGAACTTTTAGAAGTCTGCTCCGCTGAGGGACATTGCTCCAGTGGCTAAGCAGGGGGTGGAACCCTCGTGGGACAATGTGGTCTCAGGACTTTCAGGGTCACAGAAAGACCGGGGATGCCTGAGTGCAGCAGAGCTCCCAGGTATCGGAGCAAGGAAGCCGGCTGCAGAGACGGAGCCCAGGCGCGGGCTCTCAGCTCGGGGTTGCCATAAACCGTGATCCGGGGCACAGTCGGGCCACTGCTCCTCCAGCAGGGACCCAACAAGCGGCAGATCCGGGGAGACTCACCTTCTTCCCCCGGGGAGGAGAGGCACAGGAGCGCACCGCAGGGATCTCCTGGGTTTGGAGACTCCCTGTGGGGTCGGGTGCCAGAGATAGAAACGCGCGGTCACAGGCCGGGTGAGCATGGAGTGAGGCCAGAGACCGGGGAGACGGGAGTGACTAATGGCTGTTCTCTGGGGGCTCACTGAGGAGCGGGTCCCCGAGTTCTCAGCTCCTCCGAGGTGGAGATTGGGAGGCCACCATTTTCACTCTCCGCCTCCAAAGCTATACAGAAAGCTTGCAGGGAACAAAAGCTCCGGAGAGCAAACCTGAGCAGAGTACTTAGCCCGGACAGAACAAGGGCGGGGCAATTCCGCCTCCGGCAAAGACATTTGGGAACCACGGCAACAGGCCCCTCCCCCAGAAGATCAGCAAGAACAGCCAGCCAAGACCAAGTTTACCGATCAATGAGAACGGCAGAACTCCAGCACTAGGGGAATACTGCACATAGAATCCAAGGCTTTTTTACCATGACCCTGTAGTCTTTCAAAGTTAATTTTTTTTTAACTGTCTTTTTTTTTTTTAATTTTTCTTTTTCCCTCTTTCAACCAACATCTTATCAATCCCTTTTTTAAAAAACATTTTTATTTTTCATTTTTTCAGTCATATTCTATCCCTTCATAGTAGTTACCTGTATTTTTGGCATATATATATAACTTGTTCTCTCTTTAAAATTTTGAGATAGTTTCTTCTAACAGATCAAAATATACCCTGAATCTCTAGTGTATGGTTTTTTTCTACTCCCCTCCCTGATCACATTCTCTTTTTCTTTTTTTATTAAAATACTCTTCTTTCTTTTTTCAAACAACTTCTTATCAATTCCTTTTATAGAATTTTTTATAATTTTCATCTTTACAATCATATTCTATCCCTTCATCATATCAACCCTTACATTTGTACATATATGAGATATTCTTTCTTTAAAATTTTGGGAGGCACTTTCCTCTAACAGACCAAAATACACCCAAAATCTAGTGTGTGGCACTGATCTACAGACCAGCCTGATCATATTTGATCATGTTTTTTTGTTGTTTTGTTCTGTTTTTGTTTCTTTTTATCTTTATCTTTTTCTTTTTTGTTTTTTTCTTTTTCCTTTTTTCTCTCTTTCTCTTTCTTTTCCCACTACTTCAGGTCTTTTCTGATTTGTTTAGAGTATATTTTCTGGGGACGTTGTTACTCTGCTAGCATTTTGTACTCTCCTTAATCTATTCTCCTCTGCACAAAATGACAGGACAGAAAAAATCACCTCAACAAAAAGAACAAGAGGTAGTACTGACTGCCAGGGACCTACTCAATACGGACATTAGTACGATGTCAGATCTAGAGTTCAGAATCATCACGTTAAAGATACTAGCTGGGCTTGAAAAAAAACATGGAAGTTATTAGAGAAACCCTTTCTGGAGAAGTAAAAGAACTAAAATCTAACCAACTCAAAATCAAAAGGGCTGTTAATGAGGTGCAATCAAAAATGGGGGCGCTAACTGCTAGAATAAATGAGGCAGAAGAGAGAATCAGTGATATAGAAGACCAAATGATGGAAAACAAAGAAGCTGAGAAAAAGAGAGATAAACAACTACTGGATCACAAGGGCAGAATTCGAGAGATAAGTGATACCATAAGACGAGACAACATTAGAATAATTGGGATCCCACAAGAAGAAGAAAGAGAGAGAGGGGCAGAAGGTATATTGGAGCAAATTATAGCAGAGAACTTCCCAAATTTGGGGAAGGAAACAGGCATTAAAATCCAGGAAGCACAGAGAACCTCTCTTAAAATCAATAAAAATAGATCAACACCCGACATCTAATAGTAAAACTTACGAGTCTCAGAGATAAAGAGAAAATCCTGAAAGCAGCTTGGGAGAAGAGATCTGTAACCTACAATGATAGAAACATTAGACTGGCAACAGACCTATCCACAGAGACCTGGCAGGCCAGAAAGGACTGGCAGGATATATTCAGAGCACTATGAGAAAAATATGCAGCCAAGAATACTATATCCAGCTAGGCTGTCATTGAAAATAGAAGGAGAGATAAAAAGCTTCCAGGACAAACAAAAACTAAAGGAATTTGCAAACACAAAATCACCCTACAGGAAATCTTGAAAGGGGTCCTCTAAGCAAAGAGAGAGCCTAAAAGCAACATAGACTAGAAAGGAACACAGACAATATACAGTAACAGTCACCTTACAGGAAATACAATGGCACTAAATTCCTATCTTTCAATACTTACCCTGAATGTAAATGGGCTAAATGCCCCAATCAAAAGACACAGGCTATCAGGTTGGATTAAAAAACAAGACCCATCGATATGCTGTCTGCAAGAGACTCATTTTAGACCCAAAGACACCCCCAGATTGAAAGTGAGGGGGTGGAAAACCATTTACCATGCTAATGGACACCAAAAGAAAGCTGGGGTGGCAATCCTTATATCAGACAAATTAGATTTTAAACCAAAGACTGTAATAAGAGATGAGGAAGGACATTATATCCTACTTAAAGGGTCTATCCAACAAGAAGATCTAACAATTGTAAATATCTATGCCCCTAACATGGGAGCAGCCAATTATATAAGGCAATTAATAACAAAAGCAAAGAAACACATTGACAACAATACAATAATAGTGGGGGACTTTAACACCCCCCTCACTGAAATGAACAGATCATCTAAGCAAAAGATCAATAAGGAAATAAGGCTTTAAATGACACACTGGACCAAATGGACTTCACAGACATATTCAGAACATTCCATCCCAAAGCAGCGGAATACACATACTTCTCAAGTGCCCATGGAACATTCTCCAGAATCGATCAGATCCTAGGTCATAACTCAGGTCTCAACTGGTACCAAAAGATTGGAATCATTCCCTGCCTATTTTCAGACCACAATGCTTTGAAACTAGAACTCAATCACAAGAGGAAAGTCGGAAAGAACTCAAATACATGGAGGCTAAAGAGCATCCTACTGAAGAATGAATGGGTCAACCAGGAAATTAAAGAAGAATTAAAAAAATACATGGAAACCAATGTAAATGAAAACACAACTACTCAAAATCTTTGGGATGCAGCAAAGGCAGTCCTAAGAGGAAAGTATAGAGCAATACAAGCCTTTCTCAAGAAACAAGAAAGGTCTCAAGTACACAACCTAACCCTACACCTAAAGGAGCTGGAGAAAGAACAGCAAATAAAGCCTAAATCCAGCAGGAGAAGAGAAATAATAAAGATCAGAGCAGAAATCAATGAAATAGAAACCAAAAGAACAGTAGAACAGATCAACAGAACTAGGAGCTGGTTCTTTGAAAGAATTAACAAGATTGATAAACCCCTGGCCAGACTTATCAAAAAGAAAAGGAAATAACCCAAATCAACAGAATCATGAATGAAAGAGGAGTGATCACAACCAACACCAGAGAAATACAAACAATTATAAGAACATAGTATGAGCAACTCTGTGCCAGCAAATTAGATAACCTGGAAGAAATGGATGCATACCTAGAGATGTATCAACTACCAAAACGGAACCAGGAAGAAATAGAAAACCTGAACAACCTATAACCACTAAGGAAATTGAAGCAGTCATCAGAAATCTCCCAACAAACAAAAGCCCAGGGCCAGATGACTTCCCAAGGGAATTCTACCAAACATTTAAAGAAGAATTAATACCCATTCTTCAGAAACTCTTCCAAAAAATAGAAATGGAAGGAAAACTTCCAAAGTCATTTTTTGAGGCCACCATTACCTTGATCCCTAAACCAGACAAAGACCCCATCAAAAAGGAGAATTACAGACCAATATCCCTGATGAACATGGATGCAAAAACTCTCACCAAATTACTAGCCAATAGGATCCAACAGTACATTAAAAGGATTATTCACCATGACCAAGTGGGATTTATCCCTGGGCTGCAGGATTGGTTCAACATCCACAAATCAATCCACGTGATACAGTACATTAAAAAAAGAAAGAACAAGAATCATATGATCCTCTCATTAGATGCAGAAAAAGCATTTGACAAAGTACAGCATCCTTTCTTGATCAAAACTCTTCAGAGTATAGGGAGAGAGGGTACATACCTCAATATCATAAAAGCCATCTATGAAAAACCTACAGTGAATATCATTCTCAATGGGGAAAAACTGAGAGCTTTCCTTCTAAGGTCAGGAATGCGGCAGGGATGTCCACTATCACCACTGCTAATTCAACATAGTATTAAAAGTTCTAGCCACAGCAAACAGACAACAAAAAGAAATTAAAGGCATCCAAATTGGCAAAGAAGAAGTCAAACTCTCACTCTTTGCAAACGATATGATACTTTAAGTGGAAAACCAAAAGACTCCACCTCAAAACTGCTAGAACTCATTCAGGAATTCAGTCAAGTGGCAGGACATAAAATCAATGCACAGAAGCCAGTGGCATTCCTATACACCAACAACAAGACAGAAGAAAGAGAAATTAAGGAGTCAATCCCATTTACAATCGCACCCAAAACCTTAAGATACCTAGGAATAAATCTAACCAAAGAGACAAAGGATCTGTACTCAGAAAACTATAAAATACTCATGGAAGAAATTGAGGAAGACACAAAGAAATGGAAAAACGTTCCATGCTCATGGATTGGAAGAACAAATATTGGAAGATGTCAATGCTACCTAGAGCAATGTACACATTCAATGCAATCCCCATCAAAATACCATCCACTTTTTTCAAAGAAATGGAACAAATAATCCTAAAATTTGTATGGAACCAGAAAAGACCCCGAATAGTCAGAGGAATGTTGAAAAAGAAAAGCAAAGCTGGCGGCATCACAATTCCGGACTTCCAGCTCTATTACAAAGCTGTCATCATCAAGACAGCATGGTACTGGCACAAAAACAGACACATAGATCAAGGGAACAGAATAGAAAGCCCAGAAATGGGCCCTCAACTCTATGGTCAACCAATCTTTGACAAAGCAGGAAAGAATGTCCAATGGATAAAAGACAGTCTCTTCAACAAATGGTGTTGGGGAAATTGGACAGCCACATGCAGAAGAATGAAACTGGACCATTTCCTTACACCACACACAAAAATAGACTCCAAATGGTTGAAAGACCTAAATGTGAGACAAGAGTCCATCAAAATCCTAAAGGAGAACACAGGCAGCAACCTCTTCGACCTCAGCCACAGCAACTTCTTCCTAGAAACATCGCCAAAGGCAAGGGAAGCAAGGGCAAAAATGAACTATTGGGGCTTCATCAAGATAAGAAGCTTTTGCACAGCAAAAGAAACAGTCAACAAAACCAAAAGACAACCGACAGAATGGGAGAAGATATTTGCAAGTGTCATATCAGATAAAGGGCTAGTATCCAAAATCTATAAAGACCTTATCAAACTCAACACCCAAAGAACAAATGATCCAATCAAGAAATGGGCAGAAGACATGAACAGACATTTTTCCAAAGAAGACATCCAAATGGCCAACAGACACATGAAAAAGTGCTCAACATTGCTCAGCATCAGGGAAATCCAAATCAAAATCTCAATGAGATACCATCTCACACCAGTCAGAATGGCTAAAATTAACAAGTCAGGAAATGACAGATGTTGGCAGGGATGAGGAGAAAGGGGAACCCTCCTACACTGTTGGTGGGAATGCATGCTGGTGCAGCCACTCTGGAAAACAGTATGGAGGTTCCTCAAAAAGTTGAAAATAGAGCTACCATATGATCCAGCAATTACACTACTGGGTATTTACCCCAAAGATACAAATGTAGGGATCTGAAATGATACGTGCACCCCGATGTTTATAGCAGCAATGTCCACAATAGCCAAACTGGAAAGAGCCAAGATGTCCATCGACAGATGAATGGATAAAGAAGAGGTGGTATATATATACAATGGAATATTATGCAGCCATCAAAAGGAATGAGATCTTGCCATTTGCAACGATGTGGATGGAACTGGAGGGTATTATGTTGAGCGAAATAATCAGAGAAAGACATGTATCTTATGACCTCACTGATATGAGGAATTCTTAATCGCAGGAAACAAAGTAAGGGTTGCTGGAGTGGGGGGTGGGGTGGGAGGGATGGGGTGGCTGGATGATAGACACTGGGGAGGGTATGTGCTATGGTGAATGCTGTGAATTATGCAAGACCATTGAAACACAGATCTGTACCTCTGAAACAAATAATGCAATATATGTTAAGAAAAAAAAAAGAAGAAGATAGCAGGAGGGGAAGAATGAAGGGGGGGAAATCGTAGGGGTAGACGAATCATGAGAGACGATGGACTCTGAAAAATCGACTGAGGGTTCTAGAGAGTAGGGGTGTGTGGGGATGGGTTAGCCTGGTGATGGGTATTAAAGAGGGCACGTTTCACATGCAGCACTGGGTGTTATGCACAAACAATGAATCATGAAACAGTACATCAAAAACTAATGAGGTAATGTATGGAGATTAACATAACAATAAAAAAAATTTTTTTTAAATAAAGAAATAAATTAAAAACTGAATTTAAAATTATATAATTGCCAGGGTTGAAAAATAGTTGCATTATCAATTAATCCACCCAAGTTATATAAAGCACAGTCATTTCTTTTCCCAGGAATCATAAATTAAAAGTTTTTGAGTTAATGCTAAAACAATGACAACAAACTTTAATATAATCAGTAGCACCTCTTCATTCCATAGCATTGTGAGACCCAGTAGGGCTGCTGTATTACATGAAATATGTCTCAATCCCCTTTCCCTGCCATTTGACTCTGTAATTGATACAGCAACAAATCAATGAAAATATCCCTAACCCAACGGACAGAAAGTTATATTCCCTAGGATTAAGTAAATTACATCTTTGGCTAATTCAGATGAAAAAAGAAATACCGTTTCTAGGAAATTGGCATTTTTCTGGCATTTGAGGATTTTACCACTGCTGCCTTTGACGAATTTATATAACCCTGCTTTTTAGGCAGGATTACCAATGCAAACAACTTGTATTCATTCCATGGTGTTGAATTCAAATGGTTAGTATAGAAAGAAACTCTAGCAACAAATTCTCATATTCTCATAGGACCAAGAGATCAAATAAGGTCACCATGTCTTTGAGACTTGAGTCAAACCTCTCAAACTCTTTTTCTTGAATCCTAATGCTCTTGTCAAGCTTTGTTTCTCCAGAGACTAAAAGTATTGTGACCATTTCTCATTTTGACTTTCTGGTTTTGCAAATTTCTTGATCTCTTAACCTTGGGTTACGTCAAAGTACAATCATTGGATTTCTTCTTTCTCTATATACTCTCCCTTGGGAGCTTATACAGTTTTGAAGCTTTAAATATCATCTACATACCCATGCCCCTGAATTTACATCTCTATTGCATTCTTCTCCCCAAACTCTAGGTTCATTTATGCAATGCCCACTTGACATCTCCATGTGAATACCTAATGACTATCTCGCAATTAACATAGTCAAGATTCTAATCATAAACTGCACCCTTAAACCTGCTCTCACTTCATTCTTCCATATTTCACTTTAATGATAATTCAAACCAATGACCTTTCAGAATACAAATCTTAGTATGATCTTGAATCTGCTTTCTCACCCATTTCATCCAATCTATCAAGAAGACATGAGCGATCTCACTTCAAAATATACCCAAGATAAACACCCACAGTCAAAATTGTCACAGACAATCCCATTTATGATAGCAGCAAAGAGAATAAAATACTCAGGAGTAGATATAATTCATGGAAGTGAAAGACCTATACATTTAAAACAATAAAACATTTATGAAAGACACTGAAGATACAAATAAATGGAAAGATATCCTGTGTTTAAAGACTGGAAAAAATTATATTGTGGGGCACCTGAGTGGTGCAGTTGGTTAAGCAACTGACTCTTGGTTTTGGCTCAGGTTGTGAGATGGAGCCCCAAGTCGGGCTCTGTGCTCAGCATGGAGTGTGATTAAGAGTCTCTCTCCCAGGGCACCTGGGTGGCTCATATGGTTGGGCATCTGCCTTCAGCTCAGGTCATAATCTCCAGGTCCTGGGATTGAGTCCCACATCAGGCTGACAGATCGGCAGGGAGTCTGCTTCTCCCTCTCCCTCTTCCTCTCCCCCTGCTTGTGCTCTCTCTCAAACGAATAGATAAAATCTTAAAAAAAAAAAAAAGTCTCGCTCCCTCTCCTTCTGCCCCTTCCCTCCCATGCTCTCATTCTCTATCTCTCAAATAAATAAATCTTTTTTTTTTAAGATTTTATTTATATGAGAGAGAGAGCGCATGAGAGGGGGGAGGGTCAGAGGGAGAAGCACACTCCCCGCGGAGCAGGGAGCTCGATGCGGGACTTGATCCAGGGACTCCAGGATCATGACCTGAGCCAAAGGCAGTTGCTTAACCAACTGAGCCGCCCAGGCGCCCAAATAAATCTTAAAAAAATTATACTGTTAAAATGTCCATTCCACCCAAAACCATCTACAGATTCAATGCAATCCCTTTCAAAATCCTAATGGCATTTTTTTAAAGAAATAGAAAAAAATAATTCTAATATTTATATGGAAGCAAATATGGAGGGTCCCATCTTACAGGAAAACAGACTCACCAGAGAAACCACCATGGGAATCAGTGGCAGGGTAGAAAAATCTGAACTATAATTGACAAATTACTGGAAGCTCAGTGTGGACAAGTCTGAAAGTTAAAAACTCCAGAGGGACCCAATCATGAGGGCCCCCCCAATATTGTAAGCATTACCTCCAGGAGTTTGACAGAGTACAACAGTAAATACCAGAGAAAAATCCCCTTGCACTTCCAAAGGGGCAAGGGGGAAAGTAGCCATTTTTAAATACAGCAGAACACTCTGTTCTTCTTAACAAAGACTGACCTCGGGGAAACTAATTAACCATACCATCATTATAACTATGTTAACCTGTTGTAGTTTAATCAGAGACTAACTGACATGGGGGAAGGGAAGTACTCAACTCCAGCTGACTCTGGTCCTTCATCTGGGAGAAGGAAAATACCCAACTCCAGTCCACTCTAGCCATCCTGTCCTCACCTACAGAAGCAGGAAGAAAAAAATAAGAAACGCTTGTGAAGTTCACAGATCAGAGACCCTATAGACTCACTAAAGACTGACATTAGAGGACTACAGTGCATCACATCTGACTATTATAGGGGAAGAAAACATTTCTCTTCTTTCCTTCTAGGTTCTTTGGCTGATTTAGTAATTAAATTGACGTAAGATTAAAAGGAGAAAAAGAAATTTAATATCATATGTACAGGATCTCCCAGAATATGAATCTAAAAGAAGTAACCAAAGTAGGCAGCCTTTAAACCTTTAAATTAAGAAACAATTATTTGTGAAGATCTGACAAAACAAAGGGGTTTGGGCTTGCGATAGCAAGTTAATGAAGAAGTAAAATTTGTTTATACAGCCTTCTAGGCCTTGCATTGCTGATCTGTGGCTCTAAAGATGGCTTCTGTCCTCCTGGTGTGGGAGGAGAGCTTCACATGGGAGATTTATTTCTTATTTTCAGGGGGACAAAAAAAGGGTCAGAGTGTCCTTCTTGTACCAGCTGTTTCCTAAGTAACTTTAATTCAAAAAACAAAAAACCAAAAAAACAATATGCCAACGTGATATATTTTGTGGTGGCATAATTTGCTTCCTCTCACTACCAAGAAAAACATCACAAGGCATACCAAAAGGCAAAAAGCACAATTTCAAGAGACAGAGCAAGCATCAGAACCAGACATGGCAGGGAGGCTGGAATTATCAAACTGGGAATTTAAAACGACTATGATTAATATACTAAGGGCTGTAATGGAAATGTAGACAGCATGCAGGAATTGATGCGCAATATAAGCAAAGAGATGGAAATCCTAAGAAAGAACCAAAAAGAAATGCTAGAGATAAAAAAAAAAAAATACCGTAACAGAAATGTAAACTTAGCATGGCTGAGCAAAGAATCATTGAGCTAGAGGATAGAGCAATAGAATTCTCAAAAACCAAAAAGCAAAGAGAACAAAGGCAGAAGAAGGAGGAGGAGGAAGAAAGGAAGAGGAAGAAGGGAGAGAAAGGGTGGGGAGGAAGGAGAAGAAGAAGAAATCCGAAGACTATGGATCAATGACAAAATGTAGTTTTCTACTCAAAATCCTTTGACAGTGTCTCATTTCATTCAGAGTAAAAGCACAAGTTCTTACAACAGCCTAGGAAACCCTATACAATCCAGGCCCGTTACTGATCTGAATTCATCTCATTCCCTCCACTCCAATCAACCACTCAGATTCCTTGCTGCTACTGAAGCACTTCCTAAGAGACCACACTTCCTGTTCTCCTTGCCTCAGATGCCCTCCCCTCAACAATTAGTGTGGCTCACTCTCATATTCCTTTTTAAATCTTTTCTCAAACTTCACTTTCTCTGAGATGCCTTATCTGATTACACTATTTTAAAGTGCACCTTCTCCCTTTCCCATCTCCAATTACCCATACGGTTTTATTTTTAGCCATAGCATTATCAGATAACTTACTAATTAATCAGCATGTATATTTTTTGGTCTTCCAACTAGAGTAAGAGCAGAGACTTTCATCTGTTTTATGCACTACTATGTCTCCCAGCACTTACAACAGGCTTGACAAATAACAGATGTTTGCTGCAGGAACAAATGTAACTCTCGTTTTTTTATGTGCATCACCCTTCTCTACTGGCCAAAAATTTTAGTAAAACTGACTACATATGCCCATTTTTGAATCAGAGGTCTGTTAAAAGGATAACCAGCAGGGAAGTTGCTGGGAGGTTGATACAGAGATGAGAAGGGTTAAATTGCCACCCAGAAAAGAAGGTATCTGTGTCTTGAAAATATCAGTAACCTCCCTGCACAAGGTTCTTCCCTTACCTGGTTCCTCCCTAAGCTCCAGCCAGCCATGTGTCACCAGTTTATTTCCTACTACAGTCACTGCCTTACCTTCCATCTTCTCAGCTCTGTTCTTAGCTGCTCTCCCAACTCCCATATTTCTGTTAACTTCTTCTTTTTTAAGATTTTATTTGTTTATTTATTTATTTATTTGAGAGAGAGAGAGAGAGAGCAAAAGCAGCGGCAGCAGCAGATGGAGAGGGAGAAGCAGGCTCCCTGCTGAGCAGGGAGCAGGACTCGGGGGTCCATCCCAGGACCCTGCAATCATGACCTGAGCTGAAGGCAGATGCTTAACCCACTGAGCCACCCAGGCACCCATCTGTTAACTTCTTATGCAGTATTTTACTACATCTGTTCTTTTCCTAAAGATTTATTTATTTGAGAGAGAGAGACACAGGGAGTCAAGGGAAGGGCAGAGGGAGAGGGAGAGAAATCCTCAAGCAGACTCCCTGCTGAGCAATGCAGGGCTTGATCCCAGGACCCTGAGATTGTGACCTAAGCCTAAATCAAGAGTCAGATGCTCAGGTGCCCCTTTTTCTATCTCTTTAAGTGCTATGTTCCTCTAGATCATGCCTTCAGTGCTAGCTACTGTGTCCACAATTACAAAGGCTGGCCAAGGGATGTTCATAATCAAAGGCAGTTCTTTCCCTAGGAGGAATTCTCATGCAAGCTGTTTAAAATAAAAGACCGGCTTTGCTACACAACTCAAAACCAGCAGTACAAGGAATTCTAGGAATGTTTTTAATTCCACATTTCTCTGGAGCACCGAAGTGCAGATATGGATATAAGAGCTTCATCTTACCAATGAGTCAAGTTGCCAGAATGACTACCAAAAAATCTCCATAGAAGATGGTGTCCCTCAAGTGTAGCCCTTATGGCTTTGACCTTGAGAAGTATATATGGTGTGTTACTAGGATTTATCAGCTTTGTGAAGAAAGGCACTTGCTTTTAAAAGAAAAAAACAATTTATACAGATAATCATATTTTTAAATTTTTAATATAAATGTAAAATAATCCTTTTTAATTAACTCTTACTTAAAATTAAGTAAGTAACCTTTAGGATTGGCTTATTTTTCTCCAGGTTTTAGATGTTGTTTCCTTTGAGAACTGGATATGGCATTTCTTCTAACAACTGGATATGGCATTTCTTCCAGAGCTCAGTCCACAAATTGAGGTACAGAAGCTTTTTTAAGATGTAACAGGCACTTGCGATTACAAATTATTTATTATGAAACTTTTCACCACATGCATTATCTTATTTGAACCATGATGTGAGTTGTTCTGTTCAGGAAGATCAAATCTTTGGACATGTACCAAAAGAATAATGCTTAAGAAAGAAAGAAAAAACCAACATAGCTTTTAAAGTTGTATCCAGAAATGATAACAATAACACATAGCCCCAGGGCCCTCAGATTTAAATTAAGAATATTGCTTTTATTGCACTATGAACTGTATTTTTTTGTTCAAGCTGAGACATTCAGCACCTAACAATGTTACTATTAAGCATACATTAAAAGGAAACTAGGGTATTTCTTTGTGTAGAAACACCAAAATGGGGAACATACTGTAATCATATTGCATTTCCTAATGGTACCATAGAGAAATGGACAAAGAACAAAAATAAATGTAGATAAAACCTTTAGATATACCATAGAGTTATATAAAAGGAATTTAATATAGAGACATCTTTGTAACAATCAACATTGCCTCAGGAAGATAACACCAAAAAACCTGTTTTATCTGCCATAGAGGAAGTACTGCAGAATTTAATAGTGCATTCCCCATTTCTTTACAAGCAAGGAAAAGTAAAAGTTAGTTAAATTAATAAATGATGAGATGGTTAGCTAGAGAACTGTGTTCAAATGATCAGGCTGGCTATGTTGTGAATAGGCCAGATATTTGTTAGAAAACACAGCTTTTAAATATAGGCCTTTCGGGGTGCCCGGTGCCTCAGTCGGTTAAGCATCTGCCTTCAGCCTAAGTCATGATCTCAGGGCCCTGGGATGGAGCCTGGGCTCCCTGCTCAGCGGGGAGTCTGCTTCTCCCTCTGCTCCTCCCCCATCTCATACTCTCTCTCCCCCTCTCTATTTGAAAAAATAAGTAAATAAATAAATATGGGCCTTTCTGTAAGATCATGTTTTCAACTCATCCATGACACAGTTGACCTTAAGAGATCAGTATGCCCACTTCCTTATAGTCATAAAGGGCCTTTTTTACACTTTCCTAATCTTATTTGCATTTGTGATTTTTAAAAGTACTTCAGAAAAGATGCTGTCAGGTCTACCATGGCTATAAATTATCTGAATATAGAATCACCTTCCACTTCTCCTTGGAGAGGTTTCTCTGAAATGTTATAACCCAAGTTTTCCTGGGTTCTGTATCATGCAGAGATATCTAATATGGCATGACAGACTCTGTTAACAGTCCTTTTGGTTTGCCACAACAAGAATAGTCGTCTACCTCCCCATTCCAAAAAGTGTTGTTTATTATTATTGGACGGAGCACATATAGGTACTGGAATAAGACAAATCAGTGTGAATGCTACTGCACCACTTTTAAGTTAGTCTGTTAACCTCAGTGATAGCACCTTCCTACTCCACCATTCCCTCCACTGTAAAGTGATAAAATGCCATCCACCACTCCAGCCTATTCTGAGGAGTAAATGATAGTAACAGACAAAAGGCATATAGAAAGCATTCAGTAAATCTTCTTTCCCTTTTCTTGTCTTGTCCTGAAAAACACACAATATGAAATTAAGTATAATCCAGCCACATGGTAGAAATACATTTTCTTGTAGTAAACCTCATACACTTGGTTTTATTTTCTGCTTGAGAACTCCCTATATTAAAAGCAAACAAACAAATGATTGACTTTTGAAAAAAGAAACCAAACAATTGTCTTTAGAATGTTTACCATCCAGAATGAAAAATGTCACAATTAATTTCCCAGTTATGGGAATGTGAAAAATGAGGGGGTTTCTGCTTCTATGATGTTCAAACTTTGTAGCCACATCAAGCAAAATAGGAATATTCTCTTAAATGTGAAACAGGGCTACATATCCCTAGGAGCTCAGAGGATCTTAGTGAGGATGATAGTTTAAGATACCTTCTTCCCTCTTTATTGGCCAAAATCAGAAAGAAAACTTTAATGCAAAATGAAATGTGTTGTTTATTATCTTAAAATCACATACCTGATTAAGATATTCAATCTAAATAAAGCAATTGGTCTCTGTAGATAAGTGAATAGGTCCAAGATTACTATGGTGTGACTATTGCACAGAAATCCTATTTACAGAAGGAGTAAAGTGACAGGGATGATGATCCTCAATACTTTTATAAACCCTCCTGTCCTGTGACCAAATGAACGGGAAAGATCAGTGTGTGCCTCACTCCTATGGGAGAAGTTTTATTGTCTGTGATAATGTAGAATTGAGTTCAATACCAGTTCAAATAAATATTTCTTCAACACCTACTATGAATCAGCATTATTCTAGGCACTTAGACTGTAGAGCTCATTAGCTACAGTCCTTATTCTTAGGGAGCTTGTAGTCTAGTTGAAGACAGGCTTAAGGCAGGAATGTCAAATTGTTGTTTCAATTATAGCCACATGATAAGAAGTTTAGTGCCACATTAAAAAAAAAAGCTTAATTTTTTTTCGTATTATTTTAAAAATAAATTTAAGTGAAAAAAGCAACTGAAAAATACAAGTGCAAATTACATGTCTATAGGAAGACTATATTTTGTATCCCTTTATCCATAAATATTGTCAGTATGTATTTCAAAAATAATTACTAAGTTTTAATAAAACAACCAGAATAACATTATCACATATAAAAATATTAACACATCTCTTAATATCACTCAATGACTACTCGGTGCTCAAATGGCCAACTGTCCCACAAATGTCTTTTTGTTGTTTAAAATCAGATTCCAGATAAGGTCTGATCATTTTAATTGGCTGATATAATTATTAAGTCTCCTTAGTCTATAGATGTCCCCTCTTTCTAACTTTATCATTTACTTGTTGAAGAAACCAGGTTGTCCTATACAGTTTCTCACAGTCTGGGTCTTGCTTAATACATCCCTATGGTCCTATGGTGGTACTCAGCAGAATCTCCATATTCCCTGTAAACTGGACCTAGAGCTTAATCAGACTTAAGTTTTATTTATTCACTGATTTTTTTTTTTTTCCTTTGGCAAAGCTACTTCATAGATAGTGCTGTGTCCCTTAATCAGAAGGTATACATACCTGGTTGTTTCTCTTTTTATGATCTCAGCAGCCATTGCTGATAGGTGCCTAGATCCATTCATTCATTCATTAGGGCTGTGAAATGGTGATATTCTAATTACACCACTCCTTCTTCCTTTATTAGCTAGAGTACTTCCATAAAGAGAAAATCCCCTCATCTATTAATTGGTTTTCCAGTGGAAGAGTACCTAAAAGAGTCAGGAAAAATGCTTGATATGTCCACTTTATTTGGCAATTTTAAAATAAGTGAAATCATTATTAACCAATTTCACTTCCTTTTTAAATATCACTATGAGCTCATGGGTTTAACATACTTGATGTGTTTCATCCTTTAGATTTACTATACTTATTGGTGGTCAATTTGTCCCATCATTGGCCACTGGAAGCTTCCATCTCCCTTAAGTTCTTTTATTATAATCGTAAGAGTTCATGATAGACTCTTTGTATTCTGGTCATTACAAAATAATCCAGGCGCATCTTGTACATTCCACGTGCAAACCTCCAACGAGTCCTGGTTCCTTTTAGTGAGAAACAGTATTTAGAAACCACAGTATGTACACTAAGATGGCTCATTTCTACTGAATCAATACTTGGTTCTAAACCTTTTCAGTGTAGAGTTAAGAAATGTTCTTCCCCAAGCATAAAATATACCAGGAATACATATCCATAATGATACTTCTAAATCAGATTCAGAACTTAACTTCTTTTATTAAATATACATTTCCCCTTTCTGCTAAGAAATTCAAATTTCCACTATTCCTGAGAGTCCAGAAATCCAGACCTATTCTACTTTTCTAAACAACCTTTTATAATGCTTTAGTTTCTTAATGTAATTTTATTGGAACAGAATTTGCATGGCTCCAAATTCTACAATAATTAATAAAAATAACAATGAATGTTTACTGAGCATTTGCTGTGTAATGTTATTTAAACTTTACAACAACCCCATACAAAGACATTATTATTCTCAGTTTATAGGTGAAAAATTTAAAGCTCATCTAAAGCTCAGAGATATTGAGTAATTTACAGAAGGGGACACAGTTATTAATGGGGATCCCAATCACTGATTCGTCTCACACTAACAACTCACAGTTAACCATTTATTAATGATTATGCTATAGTGCCTGTTTAAATAATAACATTCCCATTCTGTTCTAATTATCAACTGAGCCAAGCCTATTAGCCAGAACCTTGGTAGCAGTTAGAGAAAGTAAGTGGTACATAAATAATTAAAACCTTATGGCCCATTATTTCACACATGCTATTTAATTATATATGCATGTGTGTGTAACAGGCAGGGCATACCTGGGGAAAGTAAAAAATATTTAGCTTGGGATCACATGAGCTGTTTGACTGTAGACTCTTGGGGCAATATTAGAACCACCTCTGGTAATCTGATATGCTCCTATGAGGAAACATTTTAATGCTATCCCAGGCAGTAGTTTTAAAGCCAATTAGCGGGTTTAGAAGCCCTATCTTTATATCTTTTCTTAAAGGTAGAGATGCATTTGTATTGCCAGGCATTGCTCAAATATTGGACTGCAGCAGTTTTATTTGGCTTTAAACTTCTGGAGGTGACAAGATAATATCATTTTCAGTGTGATTTTTGAAGTGTGTGTCAGCAGAAATGATTAGTGTTTAAAGTATTCTACTTGAATTACAAGAATTAGCACTTAAGTTGGGTAAACATTATTTGTTCCCCTGTTATGTGATGCAGAAATGGGCACCCAAAACAGAGGCTATGATTCTTCCCCTTTCATTAGCTTCAGGAAAGATGGCACAATCCCCCCCAAATTGATCAGAAAGGGTTGGTCATGGCCACATCTCCAAAAGTGAAATTTTCAGCTCCTAAGATGATGAGAAGTCTGGCCATAGTTCCTTCTACAGGAACGACTTTCCTGCCATTGAGAGGACAGGTTCCCAGTCGTGGAATGCTTACAGCACCTGCCTCCAGCATCCCTTCTGAACAAAGTATCTGCACCAGTATAGAAGATCTTAGTCATCATAAAGATGGTGTGAATGCACTGCTGGATATAGTTCTATACCATCAGTAATACTATTTTATGTGAGCTAAAAGGGAAAAAAAAAATGGGCAATGAATATAGAATTAGAACTTCCTGGCATAGATTTCAGCAAGTATGTACTAACAATCACAAATTTATGTTTTTATTATGAGAACAAAACAAAGAAGGCTACTGCTCTGCCCATATGCTATTTTATAGTAGAATTCCACTAAGAATTCCGCTGGAATACACCAGTGAGTTGATTTTGTTACATTGTAGTTTAAAAGAAACAAATATGTGTTTGTGCATATTGGAGATGAGGAGGAAAGAATCAGTTAAAAAAGGAGCATTCAAATGTTAATACTATCCAAACATTGTTCTTTAGATTTCCTAAGATACTTACTCCTTATAACAACCTATTAAGACAGTTCATACAATTCCCCACTTTATAAATAATAATAGCAATATTAATAAGTGCTATAAATGTGCTATGCTTTTAGCATGCAGTTTCTCATATAAGCTTCACAACAATTCCTCTAAGGATGCAATTATTATAATCCCCAATTTAACAGATTAAAAATTGAGGTTCAAAAATATTAAATTAGGGGGGCGGAGCAAGATGGCAGAACAGGAGACTTGGATTTTGTCCGGTCTCAGGAATTCAGCTGGATAGGGATCAAACCATTCTGAACACCTACAAACTCAACAGGAGATCGAAGAAAAGAATAGCAACAACTCTCTGAATACAAAAGTGACCACTTTCTGGAAGGTAGGACGTGCGGAGAAGTGAATCCGAGGCGATATTCGGGAGGATATGAGCCGCAGAGCACAAAATCGGAACTTTTAGAAGTCAGCTCCGCTGAGGGACGTCGCTCCAGTGCCCAAGCGGGGGGGTGGAACCCTCATGGGACAGTGTGGTCTCAGGACCCTCAGGGTCACAGAAAGACCGGGGGGTGCCTAAGTGTGGCAGAGCTCCCAGGTATCGGAGCAGGGAAGCCGGCTGCAGAGGCAGAGCCCAGGCGCGGGCTCTCAGCTCGGGGTTGCCATAAACCGTGATCCCCGGCACAGTCGGGCCCCTGCTCCTCCAGCAGGGACCCAACAAGCGGCGGATCCGGGGAGACTCACCTTCCTCCCCGGGGAGGAGCCGCGCGGGAGTGCGCCGCAGGGATCTGCTGGGTTTGGAGACTCCACCCGGGGTCGGGTGCCAGAGATAGAAACGCGCGGTCACAGGCCGGGTGAGCACGGAGTGCGGCTGGAGACCGGGGAGACGGGAGTGACTGACGGCTTTTCTCAGGGGGCTCACTGAGAAGCGGAGCCCCGAATTCTCGGCTCCTCCGGGGCGGAGATTGGGAGGCCGCCATTTTCACTCTCCGCCTCCAAAGCTGTACGGAAAGCTCGCAGGGAACAAAAGCCCCGGAGAGCAAACCCGAGCAGATTACTTAGCCGGGAGGGGGCAAGGGCGGGGCAATTCCGACTCTAGCAGAAACATTTGGAAACCATGGCAACAGGCCCCTCGCCAGAAGATCAGCGAGAACAGCCAGCCAACACCAAGTTTACCGATCAATGAGAACGGCAGAACTCCAGCGCTAGGGGAATACTGCACATAGAATTCATGGCTTTTTTACCATGATTCTTTAGTCTTTCAAAGTTAATTTTGTTTTTAACTGTCTTTTTTTCTTTTTTTTTCTTTTTGAATTTTTCTTTTTCCCTTTTTCAACCAACATCTTATCAATCCCTTTTTTTAAAAAAACATTTTTATTTTTCAATTTTAGAGTCATATTCTATCCCTTCATAGTAGTTACCCATATTTTTGGCTTATATATATAAGTTGTTCTCTCTTTAAAATTTTGAGATAGTTTCTTCTAACAGATTAAAATATACCCTAAATCTCTAGTATATGGTGTTTTCTATTCCCCTGCCTGATCACATCCTCTCCCTTTTTTTTTCCTTTTTTTTTTAAATCCTCTTCTTTCTTTTTTCAAACAACTTCTTATCAATTCCTTTTATAAAATTTTTTATAATTTCCATCTTTACAGTCATATTCCATCCCTTCATCATATCAACCCTTATTTTTGTACATATATAAGTTTTTCTTTCTTTAAAATTTTGGGAGGCACTTTCTTCTAAAACACCAAAATACACCCCAAATCTAGTGTGTGGCACTGATCTATATACCACCCTGATCATATTTGATCACATTCTGGTTTTTTTGTTGTTGTTGTTCTTTGTTTTGTTTGTTTTTGTTTTTATCTTTATCTATTTCTTTTTTTTCTTTTTCTTTTTTCTCTCTTTCCCTTTCTTTTCCCACTGCTTATGGGCTTTTCTGATTTGTTTAGAGTATATTTCCTGGGGACGTTGCTATTCTGCTAGCATTTTGTTCTCTCATTAATCTATTCTCCTCTGCACAAAATGACAAGACGGAAAAAATCACCTCAACAAAAAGAACAAGAGGTAGTACCGACTGCCAGGGACCTACTCAATACGGACATTAGTACGATGTCAGATCTAGAGTTCAGAATCATCACATTAAAGATACTACCTGGGCTTGAAAAAAATATGGAAGTTATTAGAGAAATCCTTTCTGGAGAACTAAAATCCAACCAAGTAGAAATCAAAAAGGCTATTAATGAGGTGCAATCAAAAATGGGGGTGCTAACTGCTAGAATAAATGAGGCAGAAGAGAGAATCAGTAATATAGAAGACGAAATGATGGAAAATAAAGAAGCTGAGAAAAAGAGAGATAAACAACTACTGGATCACGAGGGCAGAATTCGAGAGATAAGCGATACCATAAGATGAAACAACATTAGAATAATTGGGATCCCAGAAGAACAAGAAAGAGAGAGAGGGGCAGAAGGTGTAATGGAGCAAATTATAGCAGAGAACTTCCCTAATTTGGGGAAGGAAACAGGCATCAAAATCCAGGAAGGACAGAGAAACCCTTTCAAAATCAATAAAAATAGGGCAACACCCAACATCTAATAGTAGAACTTACGAGTCTCAGAGACAAAGAGAAAATCCTGAAAGCAGCTCAGGAGAAGAAAGATGTAACCTACAAGGGTAGAAACATTAGATTGGCAATGACCTATCCACAGAGACCTGGCAGGCCAGAAAGGACTGGCAGGATATATTCAGAGCACTAAATGACAAAAATATGCAGCCAAGAATACTCTATCCAGCTAGGCTGTCATTGAAAATTGAAGGAGAGATAAAAAGCTTCCAGGACAAACAAGAACTAAAGGAATTTGCAAACACAAAACCAGCCCTACAAGAAATCTTGAAAGGAGTCCTCTAAGCAAAGAGAGAGCCTAAAAGCAACATACACCAGAAAGGAACACAGACAATATACGGTAACAGTCACCTTACAGGAAATACAATGGCCCTAAATTCCTATCTTTCAATAGTTACCCTGAATGTAAATGGGCTCAATGCCCCAATCAAAAGACACAGGCTATCAGACTGGATTAAAAAACAAGACCCATCAATATGCTGTCTGCAAGAGACTCATTTTAGACCCAAAGACACCCCCAGATTGAAAGTGAGGGGGTGGAAAACCATTTAGCATGCTAATGGACACCAAAAGAAAGCTGGGGTGGCAATCCTTATATCAGACAAATTAGATTTTAAACCAAAGACTGTAATAAGAGATGAGGAAGGACAGTAATCCTACTTAAAGGATCTATCCAACCAGAAGATCTAACAATTGTAAATATCTATGCCCCTAACTTGGGAGCAGCCAATTATATAAGGCAATTAATAACAAAAGCAAGAAACACATCGACAACAATACAATAATAGTGGGGGACTTTAACACCCCCCTCACTGAAATGGACAGATCGTCTAAGCAAAAGATCAACAAGGAAATAAAGACTTTAAATGACACACTGGACCAAATGGACTTCACAGACATATTCAGAACATTCCACCCCAAAGCAACGGAATACACATTCTTCTCTAGAGCCCATGGTACATTCTCCAGAATCGATCACATCCTAGGTCATAACTCGGGTCTCAACCGGTACCAAAACACTGCGATCATTCCCTGCCTATTTTCAGACCACAATGCTTTGAAACTAGAACTCAATCACAAGAGGAAAGTCGGAAAGAACTCAAATACATGGAAGCTAAAGAGCATCCTACTGAAGAATGAATGGGTCAACCAGGAAATTAAAGAAGAATTAAAAAAAATACATGGAAACCAATGTAAATGAAAACACAACTATTCAAAATCTTTGGGATGCAGCAAAGGCAGTCCTAAGAGGAAAGTATAGAGCAATACAAGCCTTTCTCAAGAAACAAGAAAGGTCTCAAGTACACAACCTAACCCTACACCTAAAGGAGCTAGAGAAAGAACAGCAAATAAAGCCTAAACCCAGCAGGAGAAGACAAATAATAAAGATCAGAGCAGAAATCAATGAAATAGAAACTAAAAGAACAATAGAACAGATCAACGAAACTAGGAGCGGGTTCTTTGAAAGAATTAACAAGATTGATAAACCCCTGGCCAGACTTATCAAAAAGAGAAGAGAAATGACCCTTAATCAACAAAATCATGAATGAAAGAGGAGAGATCACAACCAACACCAAAGAAATACAAACAATTATAAGAACATATTATGAGCAACTCTATGCCAGCAAATTAGATAACCTGGAAGAAATGGAGACATTCCAAGAGATGTATCAACTACCAAAACTGAACCAGGATGAAATAGAAAACCTGAACAGACCTATAACCACTAAAGAAATTGAAGCAGTCATCAAAAATCTCCCAAAAAACAAAACCCCAGGAACAGATGGCTTCCCAGGGGAATTCGACCAAACATTTCAAGAAGAATTAATACCTATTCTTCTGAAACTGTTCCAAAAAATAGAAATGGAAGGGAAACTTCCAAACTCATTTTATGAGGCCAGCATTACCTTGATCCCTAAACCAGACAAAGACCCCATCAAAAAGGAGAATTACAGACCAATATCCCTGATGAACATGGATGCAAAAATTCTCACCAAAATACTAGCCAATAGGATCCAACAGTACATTCAAAGGATTATTCACCATAACCAAGTGGGATTTATCCCTGCGCTGCAAGGTTGGTTCAACATCCGCAAATCAATCAATGTGATACAATACATTAACAAAAGAAAGAACAAGAATCATATGATCCTCTCAATAGATGCAGAAAAAGCTTTTGACAAAGTACAGCATCCTTTCTTGATCAAAACATTTCAGAGTATAGGGATAGAGGGTACATACCTCAATATCATAAAAGCCATCTATGAAAAACCTACAGCAAATATCATTCTCAATGGGGAAAAACTGAGAGCTTTCCCCCTAAGGTCAGGAACGCGGCAGGGATGTCCTCTAACACCACTGCTATTCAACATAGTATTGGAAGTCCTAGCCACAGCAATCAGACAACAAAAAGAAATCAAAGGCATCCAAATCGGCAAAGAAGAAGTCAAACTCTCACTCTTTGCAGACGATATGATACTTTATGTGGAAAACCACAAAGACTCCACCCCAAAACTGCTAGAACTCATACAGGAATTCAGCAAAGTGGCAGGATATAAAATCAATGCACAGAAGCCAGTGGCATTCCTATACACCAACAACAAGACAGAAGAAAGAGAAATTAAGGAGTCGATCCCATTTACAATTGCACCCAAAACGATAAGATACCTAGGAATGAATCTAACCAAAGAGGCAAAGGATCTGTACTCAGAAAACTATGATATACTCATGAAAGAAATTGAGGAAGACACAAAGAAATGGAAAAACGTTCCATGCTCATGGATTGGAAGAACAAATATTGTGAAGATGTCAATGCTACCTAGAGCAATGTACACATTTAATGCAATCCCCATCAAAATACCATCCACTTTTTTCAAAGAAATGCAACAAATAATCCTAAAATTTGTATGGAACCAGAAAAGACCCCGAATAGCAAGAGGAATGTTGAAAAAGAAAAGCAAAGCTGGTGGCCTCACAATTCCGGACTTCCAGCTCTATTACAAAGCTGTCATCATCAAGACAGCATGGTACTGCCACAAAAACAGACACATAGATCAATGGAACAGAATAGAGAGCCCAGAAATGGACCCTCAACTCTATGGTCAACTCATCTTGGACAAAGCCGGAAAGAATGTCCAATGGAACAAAGACAGTCTCTTCAACAAATGGTGTTGGGAAAATTGGATAGCCACATGCAGAAGAATGAAACTGGACCATTTCCTTACCCCACACACAAAAATAGACTCCAAATGGTTGAAAGACCTCAATGTGAGACAGGAGTCCATCCAAATCCTAAAGGAGAACACAGGCACCAACCTCTTTGACCTCAGCCGAAGCAACTTCTTCCAAGAAACATCACCCAAGGCAAGGGAAGCAAGGGCAAAAATGAACTATTGGTACTTCATCAAGATAAAAAGCTTTTGCAAAGCAAAGGAAACAGTCAACAAAACAAAAAGACAACCGACAGAATGGGAGAAGATATTTGCAAATGACATATCAGATAAAGGGCTAGTATCCAAAATCTATAAAGAACTCATCAAACTCAACACCCAAAGAACAAAGAATCCAATCAAGAAATGGGCAGACATGAACAGACATTTTTCCAAAAAAGACATTCAAATGGCCAACAGACACATGAAAAAGTGCTCAATATAGCTCGGCATCAGGGAAATCCAAATCAAAACCTCAGTGAGATACCACCTCACACCAGTCAGAATGGTTAAAATTAACAAGTCAGGAAACGACAGATGTTGGCGGGGATGCGGAGAAAGGGGAACCCTCCTACACTGTGGGTGGGAATGCAAGCTGGTGCAGCC
>NC_058417.1:31398072-31398386 GCF_002201575.2 Neomonachus schauinslandi | reverse complement strand
GAGCTACCATATGATCCAGCAATTGCACTACTGGGTATTTACCCCAACGATACAAAAGTAGGGATCCGAAGGGGTACGTGCACCCCGATGTTTATAGCAGCAATGTCCACAATAGCCAAACTGTGGAAAGAGCCAAGATGTCCATCAACAGATGACTGGATGAAGAAGAAGTGGTATATATATACAATGGAATATTATGCAGCCATCAAAAGGAATGAGATCTTGCCATTTGCAACGACGTGGATGGAACTGGAGGGTATTATGTTAAGTGAAATAAGTCAAACAGAGAAAGACATGTATCATATGATCTCACT